>NC_056730.1:1048003421-1048278421 GCF_019279795.1 Protopterus annectens
GCCGTCGGAGTCCGCTTCTCTGCTCCCCAGAGGTCCTTCTCGAAGAACCAAAAGGAACAGAAGAAGATGTGGTTCTGGAAATCGCAACATTCCCAACCTGCTCCGGACAACCAGTCCTTCCGTGGCAGAGGAGGACAGGGAGGATGCCGCCCTAGGGGCAGAGGGGCCCCGAAGAACTTTGGGTCCAGAGAATCCTTCTCTGACTGACCCACACAGCAGCCCTGATGGGTTGCCCGACTGCTCTGCTCTGGAGGCAGTCGGTGGGGGGGGGGGCGTTTCTCGAGGCATCTGGCGGCATGGGAGTCCATCACATCAGACCTCTGGGTGCTTCGTATCATATCCAGAGGCTACAAAATTCCAATGCATCACGTCCCCAAACTCAGGAGCCTCCCCGATGTTCCACCCGATCAGAGGGAGGCTGCAGCCGCCGAAATCCAGCGGCTCGGATTAGGGCTTTACTCCAGGTTCTTTCTGGTGCCAAAAAAGACGGGGGACTTGAGACCAATTCTAGATCTTTCCCTCTTGAACTTGTCGGTAACCAAGGAAAAATTCCGAATGGTCACTCTTCAATCCATTCTCCCCCTCTTTTGGGAGAGCGATTGGATGTGCTCTATAGACCTCAAGGATGCGTACTACCATATTCTAATGGACAGACGATCCAGGAGGTTTCTCCCCTTCCGGCTGGGAGCCAGTCATTATCAGTTCAGGGTCCTTCCCTTTGGCCTCACCACAGCCCCCCAGGGTGTTCACCAAAGTTTTATCAGTGATAGCGGCCCACCTGAGACTCCAGGGAATGCAGGTCTTTCCGTACCTGGACGACTGGCTTCTAACCGCCCCAACAAGGCATCTACTCTGCTCAGCCAGAGATTACTTTCTCCGCCTAGCCCCCCATTTAGGCATCACAATCAATGTGGACAAATCTTCCCTTGCTCCGACACAAGTAATAGAGTTTATAGGGGCCAGATTAGATACCAGGGATCTACGAGTCTTCCTGACTTCGGAACGACTACAGAATCTGAGATTGCATATGCGGGCCATCCTACAATCGGAAGCTCCACCGGCGGAATTGGTCCTGAGGGCGCTGGGCTCCATGGCGGTTGCAATAACACTTCGTCCATGTGCTCGCCTAAATATGAGGGTATTGCAGTGGACCCTCCAAGTGCAATGGTCCTTCCAATCTCTTCCTCTCTGCCACCCTATCTCTATCAGCAAGGTTTGCAGGGGGGCCCTGTTATGGTGGCTTCAATCACCGGACCTCCATATAGGCCGACCCTTCTGCACTCCTCCCCCTTTCGCCACGGTGACCACGGACGGCTCTCGCCTCGGGTGGGGGGGCATTACACGGGCAGGACAGTCCAAGCACGTGGAACGATACAGAGACCTCCTTTCATATCAACGTTCTGGAGATGAGAGCGGTGCTGTTGGCGTTGCAGGCACTTCAGAATCTCCTCCCCGTAGGAACGATTGCTGTTCAGTCAGACAACATGTCTGTTGTTTGGTACATCAACAAACAGGGGGGAACCAGATCCTACCCCTTATGCCGAGAAGCCATGAGAGTGTGGGAATGAACGATTTCCACCAACCGCTTTCTGATCGCAACGCACATTCCGGGGCGGGCCAACATTCTGGCGGACAAACTCAGCCGCACCATTCTTTCCCCCTACGAGTGGTCTCTCAACCCACTAGTAGCGAAGCAGATATTCGCAAAATGGGGACAACCCTGCTGCGATCTCTTTGCCTCTCCCTTAAATACGAAATGCGACAGCTTCTTCTCTCTGATTCCCCCACCAGAGGAAGCCCCGAGAGACGCTCTGGTGCATGCTTGGCCGCCCGGTCTACTCTATGCATACCCTCCTCTACCCCTGATGCTAAATCTCTTACAGAAAGCCTCGCGGCTGGGGAGCAGAATGATCCTCATTTCCCCATTCTGGCCTCAGCAAACTTGGTTCCCTTACCTGTGGTCTCATCTAGTGAATCCTCCTTGGATTCTGGATCCCACTTCGGATCTAATCTCCCATCCATCGGAATTACAGACCCCGAATCTGGTCAACCTGAAGCTGACAGCTTGGTTGCTCCAGTTCCACTCTTAGTCAGGACTCCCGGTATCTCTTCACCAGTCAAAGCCATCCTGGTGGCAGCACATAAACCTTCCACCAGGAAAATATACCGCAGTAAATGGAAACGCTTTTCCGTCTGGGCGGAACATCATAATTTGGATCCCTTCACTGCCCCTCTACCGTCCGTACTGGATTTTCTAACCGGACTTTTTCAGCAAGGAGCTAATTGTTCGACAGTCAAGGTACAGTTAGCAGCCATCTCCCATTACCATGTGGGTCATGAGACAGGTCCTTTGATGTCAGCTAAATTGTGCAAAACTTTTCTCAAGGGCACCTTTCTACTCAGGCCCCCTGTCAAAGAAGCCGTACCCCCTTGGGATCTTTTAGTCCTTCAAGCCTTGACCGCTTCTCCCTTTGAGCCAGCCGCATCAGTCAATCTCAAATATTTGTCCTGGAAAACAGCATTCCTAGTAGCCATCACTTCAGCCAAGAGAGTTTCGGAACTCCAAGCCCTCTCCGTAAAGCCTCCTTACTTGGTCTTCCATCCGGACAGAGTGTACCTCAGGACCAATCTCACCTTCCTTCCCAAGGTGGCATCGGAAATAAATATCAATCAGTCCATCAACTTACCGGTTTTCTTCCCTAAGTATCAAAATAAAGGAGAGTACAAGCTGCATTCATTCGATGTACACAGGCAGCTGCGTTTTTATATTCATAGGACAGCTGGTCACAGACAATCTCATCAGCTGTTTGTCTCCTTTGCTAAATTCAATTTAGGTAAAGCCGTTTCAAAGGTCACCTTGTCACGTTGGATTTCTCAATGTATTCTTCTGGCCTACCAAGCTTCCAGGAGGCCTGCACCTGAGGGAGTACGTGCACATTCCACTCACTCCATCTCTACTTCTGCTGCTTTTAAATCTAGAGTGCCATTGGACAATATTTGTTCGGCAGCTACTTGGGCCTCATCTCATACCTTTATTAACCACTACAAACTGGACATAATTTCTAGAGGGAGAGCATCCTTTGGCTCCGCAGTGCTCCGGAACATCCTTCCATGATGGCCACCCAAGATTCAGGTAGCTGGGGACTCTGCCCCACAGGTTGCTGACAAATGAAGTCCCTACTCCAGATTAAGAAGTTATGTACTCACCATAACGTTCCATCTGAGTAGGTGGCTTCATTTGTCTGCAACCATCCCCCCCTCCTTCCCCCTGGCCTTCAGAACTTGGTCCTGTTATATTGTTCTAGCTATTATGCTTATTGGAACACCTTTTCAGGTATCCATAGAGGGGCAAACTTGATCTGAGGTCATAGGAGGTTGGCAGGGGATTATGGGTGAGGGGAGGAGCTAGGAGCTCGGATCCATAGCTATGCTACAAGTTGCCGGCTCGGATCCGATATCGGATCCAAGACCCACAGGTTGCAGACAAATGAAGCCACCTACTCAGATGGAGCGTTATGGTGAGTACATAACTTCTTATTCTTTTCATATGGAGGTACAGTATCCTGAACTGTGATCAGTTTTGTATTGAAAAATTCTACAGCAGAGGTGGGTTCAGACATGACATACAGTCTAGTCTCTATAGCACTGAGTAGGGTGTTGAGATTTGGGGTTTTGCTTTTAGGGAAAGAGTGGTTTTATTTTTTATTTTTGATTATTCTCAGTGTTTCGCTATTTGGCGGCCCATTTTTATATTGTAGAGCTTTATGTAACTAATGAAGTCCTAACTCAATTAAAACTGTTAATAGGATCAGTTACCTCCTTTCACCTGCTGCTCATAGGGCCATTGTTGAAAGTATTTTAATACCCAAACTTGAGTACGGCCTAGCAACAGCAGTCAGAAAATTCTTCCATTTAGCACTGCTAATATCTAAAGACTTATCATCCATGTCAGAAGTCATCCCTCTGTATGCAGCCCTAATTAGAGTACAGCACACCTTTCATTATGTACCTTTCTGGATATGTTCAGCAACTAGAAATGTCGCAGAGTTTCCTAACCAGGAAGACTGTTGACCTGAAGTCCTTGTTCTAGCACTAAAGGATTGAGGTGTTATCCCTTTATACACTTTCTTATAGGCTCTTATGGGTGAGCAGTACCTTGCATTCCATGTCATTAGTGACTCCATCCTCTTTGTTCTCCTCTATCTTTGCAAGTCAGGTAGCTCCACTAATATAAGCATGTTTTATTTATGCACTGGTGGAGATTCAAGTCCCTAGACTTGAATCTCCACCGGCACTTACATAAAACATGATGGAGAGACATTTATTACCTAGCACCTACTCTGCCTCAGGAGCAGACTTCCTCTGCAAGTTAAACAAATTGACACCCTAGCGTCCTTCAAATTAAATCTGGATGATTAAGTACCCATAAATGTACTCTGGGACTAATCTGCTGAGCCCTTCTCAAGAAGGGTGTACAGCAAGAGGGGTTGGTTTTAGCAAGATGTGAATGATCTTTTTGACTTGGTTTCTTTGTATTTCTTATGATCTGGTGGATGTACTCCAGGGCTAGAATCCCATAAAGAAAAAGAGCCATTCACACGTTTGTACATGCATGGCTAGCTCAGGTCTTAACCTGATGAAAGGTGCATAATTACAGATGGATAAATGAACGGCTGCTTTTTTCCTGCGTTACCAGGAGAGTGTAGGGTCTTCTGTCAGCTAAGCATTTCCTTTCTCTGTCTATTGCCAATGCAGTCTGCCATCAGACAGCTGACAATTGGAAGATGTTATCAGAGGCCACCACATCAAGGATGTGTCTTCTTCCATTGTTTGCTGAAAGAATGTCGTCTTTGTTGATATCTGTGCTGCAGTTTACATGGTTGTCTGTTTAAACTTCCACCATGTCTTGCTGATTGAATGATAACTCCAGGGTTCTGAGCTTTTAGTCTGCAGGATCTTGGATAATTTCATGATGCTGCTTTGGATTGCTTTCAGTGGCTTATATGCTGTAAACATTTCCCAGTAGGTAACAAATCAGTTCAGAGTTACCAGTTGGCATGTGAGGAGTTCCTGCTCATTGGGCATTTATTACCATTTCACACTCTTCCTGTCCATGGTTTGCTTGTATGATCTGCCACCTAGTGGCTGCTTTTGGAATTCTGTGCAAATTGGTCAGGTACGCATATCTCTGTGTGCTGCTTTTGTTTCTTTTCATAAAGATTGGAGTTGCTTAGTTGATAGTGTTTCTTGTCTTGTAGTTGTTCAGTAGATAGAAACAGCTTGCTAGATATAGGTGCTAGCTGTACTTCAGTTTCACTTTAGTCTTCTGGGCTTCTGTTAGCTGAAGCTTCAGTTACACATAATAATCAAAGATTCATTGCTTCAGAACATCATATTTTTGAGAGAAGGGGCAAGCCCCCACCCATACTCTTTCTTAAGTAACTCTTATGTTTGTGTATTTGCAGAGGAAAGGGTACACACACTCTGCAACTGCGCCATGCAGTTAGAATCTCCACTGGCAGTGATTTTTGTATGCCAGACGCCTGCTGGTGCATTCAGTATCTGCAAATTGAAATTGGCTCTTTAAAACATTGTTAGCACTCAAAGTGTAGGGTAATGACATTCAGCGTAAAGTGTGATGATGCCATGATGTGCACAGTAGGAAGCACATACACCAACTAGGGGAGCAGAAAATAAAAATGGCTAAGCTGGGAGTTGTAGGAGAAAATCCCAGCAATTCACCTACTGTGAAGGACTACCTCACATATCAGCTGATGTGTTAGGCAACATACCGTGCCATACCTCTGTTCTGCACTGTAAAATTGTTTGCCCCCCCCCCCAAGAAAGAAGCAGGCAAGCAAAATATATGGTAGACTTACTAATAGTAAAATGACAAAAGGCAATAGGAAACATAAATTATTAACACATAATGTGAGTTTGTTTGATGTTTCTAGTTTGCCTTTTTTTGTTCTATTATTTTTATTTCCATAGTGGTTATTGGAAAGTTCTTTCCAACAGCTGTATTCTGTATATTGCCCGTTTATTGTCATGAAGTTTATTACCTGAGCCATATGAATCTTTTTGGGACTGAAATTAGATTAAAATATTAGGTAACTGCATGATATTTGATAAATGCAAGGGTGGGTTTCATTTTTCTATCTTGCACCCATTTCTTTTTGACAGCTTATGATTGGCGCAATCACCCTATACATACAGTAAAACTAAATTAGTTTTTTTTTTCATCCATAATTTTAGTGCCCTCTGTACTGCTGCATTTTTTATCCTGGTAAGCAGAACATGTGTTTTTTGATTTAAAGCGAGGGGAAAAGCTTTGCATTGATCTCTGTATCAGAATGCTGCGAGAATTGTGCAACTTACTTGTGTAAGTTAGTAATCACCTATGGACTCATTAGTAGTCAAGGCTTGAACTCCACAAAGATCTTCAGTATTGCCAAAGAAAATCAGAAAAGGGTATTATAATATGCAAACAGGTTTTAAAGCTTGGTGCAGCCTATTAGTGCATCTGTGAAACGGTTTTTATAGCATGATACTGAAAATACTACTAAACATAATTCATTGTCAGGTCATTTGAGCGTATTAATGATTTTAGGCCGCTAAATTTTATGACATCTTCTAATGTTATAACATGTAGCCATTTATTTCTTTAATAAACCCAGTCCACAAAATAAGTAAATACAAACAGCATGAAGATTGAGGTTACAAAAGCAGTAATGTTACATTTAGTAAGTTATGTTATTAAAACACATAGATAATATAGTTCAGAGGGGATCATTTGTTGTTTTTCCCCAATTATACATTGTGAAGTACTGCAACATATGCAAAGGCAGGAGTTTGCTTGCTTTTGCGTACCAGGACTAAAAATATTTTCAGTGTGAGAAAAAAAATCAATGTTGGATTGTTAAGAAGTAAACACATAACCTCGTCCACTGTTATTTATTACTCTGTGTTGCTTGCCTTGTGTTATGTTGGAGTTTGAGGCAGGACTGCCAGGGGCAATCAATACATGTTGCAACAAACAGAATCTGTTCTTCTATTGACTTTCTTGTCTAAGTCTACATTCATCTTTCAATCTTGTGAATATGAGGCAGCTGCACAGCGCTGGGGTCAATACTAATTTTTGAAAACAATCACTTTGGATTTGTTACTTTCTTAAAACAATAGCAAGGGGAAAACAGTTGAACTTTTCCTAGAACAGATGAACTCTGTTAAACTTGAAAAAAAAAAAACAGATCAGTAAACCTCAAAGCAATTGTGTAGAGTCTGAAGCTGATTGCACTTTGAGAAACATTTAAGCCTCTGCATTAACTGTAAAGGCTTTCTGTGGGTTTGAAAGTTGGTGCTGGCCAAATAAAGGTCATTTACTGAGTAGCCTGAGACTGATGCTACAAATTGCTTCATTGTCCTTTTTTCACCCAATTAAACAGATATGACAGTACTGATATTGTGCATTCCCTTTGTACTCCCATCAGAATAGCAAGAATTCTGAAAGTACTTTTGCAATTAAGAAGCATCCATTTGTGGACTTCTGAACATTTTATATCGTAAGGGAAATTCTAACCTAAGTTGCTGATGTAAGAAAATTATGATTTTCAGTTGGTCTAAAATATGTGTTGTTACAAGCCAATTTCAAACATAAACTATGAAGTGAATTTTTTTAAGTAGTAGAGGTGCAGCTTGCAGAAGAAAAGTTGCAGCTGTTGCTTTTGTGATTTGAAGGAATTACTCTCCAGCTAAAAGCTGAGACCAGGTTAACAAGGATTGCCCTGGGTACAAGTTTTTGTTTACAAGATGGGATGGCAGACTTATAAATTTGTTGTTTTGCCTGAAGTCTTCAGTAATTCTAGGGCCTCGTGCAGTGTGCAGGTATATTCCAAAAGGCATTTTTTTTCCATGCTTCACCGTCTGACATCAGACATATCATAGAGCCCCTCCTCCGTTTTCTACTCTCAATATCCCTGGCAGCCCTGTATATTACTTGTTATGGAATGGGGCCCTTTGGGCGTCCAGAGAGAAGATCAGGGCAGTTGGTTACTGAGTCATCCTTCAACCTGTGAAAGGTATTTGATTATGCCCTATTCAGTGTCTTGCCAATCAGTCAGTGTGCAGTTATGTCCTCTCTCAGCTTTTGCTGAACTAGAGTCTCTGATCTCCATCGAGAACTTGTAATCCTGAGCAGCAACCCAATCCAAACCCTCACCCAAGGTAAGTGAACTACACTTCACTGAGATTGGGTTTGCCAGTCAAACCCAGGTTGCTATGTTACTGTCAAGTCTTCTCCCCTCTGTACCATGGAACTAGCTCCAAAAGGTGATTTTTGCAGTCCATATGCTCATGCATTTTGAAAGGAAAAAGTCCATCTCTGGAAGCCGACAGCTGATTATATCTGTGATGTGGAGTAAAAATGGTTCTTTTGAAAGATGTAGGTCAAACGTTAAAAGTTGACAAAGTTGAGTAAGCTCACCAGAATAAATGCTGTTTTGTTGCTGTGAAAACAGGGTGTGACTTAGGAAGCAGTTTTCAACAAAGTTTTCTAGGATGCCCCATCTCCCATTGAAGCAGATGTTCGTGTTTCACTGTTGCAGTCATTACTGTTGGGTTATCCTGCTGGCAGACTACCCGCAGTCGGCCAGAATTCCAAAGTCTAGGTCCGGCGTCAGTTGCTGTCGCCTCTTCCCTGACGTCAGTGTGCCAGGGGTATAATAGATGCAGCCGACGCCATTTTCTTCAGTCTTTCTTGCCGCGCGGTGCCCGAAGCAAAAGCAGTTTGCAAGTGCCGGTCGGCCGACTCCTGAGATTTTCAAATCTGAATTTCAGAACCAAAGTCTTAATTAAAGCTAAATACCCTGTTGGGGAAACTTTTTCCTTGCTCCAGACTGATGTCAGAAAAAGTTAACAATTGTATTTCTTGTGGGAAGCAAATACCTCATAAGGATTTTCACTCTTACTGTATCCCTTGCCTGGGCCCTGATCACAACGTTGCTAGCTGTCGGTTTTGTGCTAGATTCAACTAATGCACTATCAAGCGTCGGTTCGATTTTGCATTTCATTACTTTGGCTGAAGATTTAATTATATAATGCCGGCAGAACAGCCGACAACTGAAGTTTACAAAAAGCACAAGGACAAAGATAGGCATCCGAGGACCAAAACCGACTACGAAGCCTCTTCTAGGCCAGTCGCCAGTTTGCCGGTTCTGTGAGGTGCTTTCGCAGCCCCTGGCGCCCGCTATCTCAGAGCCACAGGCCGCTACTGACTCCCACGTGGAGCCGACTGGGCCTCTGGATACTTAAGGTATTGGACACTCGGAAATCAATCCATCAGATGGGTCCGGAGCCTCTGAGCAGGCATCGGCTTCTGAGGGTGTCTTCAGACCTACTCAACTATATGTTAAGCCATCTTCAGCTTTAAAGACAAAGACTAAAGAAGCTCTAAAGACAAAGAAACAAGTACAGCATTCTCCTACTCAGACTTCCATGCCTAAAAAACAGATGCTCAAAATGGCCGAAGACTTAATTACTTTGATCAGGGGCTCCCATCCCCCTCCTGATAAGAGGCCTAGGCAAGAGACAGAGTATGATTCTTCTGATCAGGTATCTATTTCCTCTGATTCCTCTTCTGAACAGGATTACTCCATGCTTCCCTATGAGGATTCTGATGCTGAGGAATCCATTCCTTCAGCCTCTCCTCCTGAGGACTATTCTTTTGGGGAAACACTGCATACTATGAGGGAGCATTTCCACTGGGAGAGCCAAGATTATTCTGAGTCTAAGAAAAGGCTCAGAGACTTCCTGCTTCTTCATCAGCACAGACCCCTTGCTATTCCACCTGTTCTAGACATTGTAGATGATGTATTTTCAGAGTCCGGACTGTCCCCTGACTCTTTACCCCCTGCACCTGCTAAGCCAGACAGATACTACAGGGTCCCAGATTCTCATAAATTCCTATATAAAAACCCCGCTGCTGACCCTGAATCTATTTCTCAGGGCCCCAAGGGGGGGGGGGGGTTAAAGCTTCCACTGCAAAAAACCCTGTCCCCTCTGATAGGGATTATAAGGGCTCTAGACAGATGGGGGAAAAAAGTTTACACTTCTGCCACCCTGGCTGTAAGGGCTTTAAATTGTCAATTTCATATGCTTAAATATCAGCAATATTTAATGTCACTACTTAAACAGAAAATGTTGACAAATACTGAATGTTCAGAGAACAAGGAATTGAAGGATTTATTGCATGCAGCTGAATAAGTGGGAAAGCATACTTTGCAATGTGATTATGACTCACTGTGGAGGCCTCTTGCAGGGCCGCTGTTACAGGTTCTGTTATTAGAAGGCATGCTTGGTTAAAGGAACAAAATCTGCCTGATCATGTTAAAGCAAAATTATTAGATGCACCATTACAGCATGATACTTTGTTTGGTACTAAAGCAGAAGAGGTGTTGAAAAAAATGGAGGATAAAGCAAAATCCATGCAGACAGTCAAGGATTTCTTACAGGTACAGCCACCCAGGTTTAGCAGGAACTGGCCTTCTAAAAATTGGTCCTTTCCAGTTTCAGACAGACCACAAAGAGGCAGATACAGGCTTCCCAGAGGCAGATCTCACCTCCAAGGCTCATGCAGGCCTAAACAATGGGGTGCTCCTGCCTCCAAAAGCGGAGAAGACAAATCACAGCCTTACAGGAAACACTCCCAATGACTTTCTTCTACCAGTTCCAAGCAGTTTTCTTTTGACAGCCCCCTTAGTGGGAAAACTAGCATTTTTTTCATCAAATTGGCAAATGGTTACTCAAGACAAATGGGTCTTGAACATAGTGTCCCAAGGCTACAGTTTCCATTTTCACACTCTACCAAGGTCAAAGGGCATGCCAGACCTGCCACACAATCAATGGGCAGAGGCACAGAAACAAATTACAGCCCTCATGGACATGAGGGCCATTCAGCAAGTACCACAACAACGATGTCCCTCGCTGTTGGTTTTGTGCCTTGTTCAACGCCCTAACTATTCATCGTCAAGCTAGTTTTGTAGCTTAAGTCTTTCGCTCTCGATCTCCATACTCCGAAATGTCTTTGGTAAGCCATCTGACTACCGATCTTCTGAAAAAAAGAAAGGATAAAGACAAACACAAGACCGCATAGGTCCAAGGCTGCAGATGCTACCGTTAAGCTAGTCGCCAGTCTGCCGGTACTCAGTGAGGTGCTTTCGCAGCCCCTGATACCCACATCTACAGATTTCCAGGCCTCTACTGAGACCCATTCGGAGTCCGGTATGCTGTGAGATGCTTCTTCGACAGTGGAACCTGCAGATGTCTCTACCGTGGATGGATCTGGCGCTACTGTGCAGGCACTGACTTCTGAGGGTGTTTTCAGGCCTTCCGATCTTCAAATTAAATCGCCAACTTCCTTTCAAACCAAAAATACTGAATTTCTCAGGCCTAAAGTTCACACTACATCTAGGAAACCGATGACCAAAGCACATTCTAAGGCCCACATGCCACAAAAACAAATGATTAGAATGGCTGAGGACCTCACTGCTTTAATTAGGGGAAGTCAGCCTTCCCCTTCAAAAAGACCCAGAACTGATTTTCCTTCTGATTCTTCTGATCAGGAATCTGATTACACTGATCCTTCTGATTTCCAAGCTATACCCTTACATACCTATGAGGATTCTGATGCAGAGGATTCCATTCCCTCTGCTTCCCATCCAGAGGATTTTTCCTTTGGTAAAACCCTGAACACCCTTAGAGAACTTTTCCGCTGGGAGAGCCAGGACTATTCCCAGTCCAAAAAGAGACTCAGGGAATTTTTAAGCTTGCCTCAGCACAGGCCTCTAGCTATTCCTCCTTTTCTGGAAATTGTAGATGTCTTCCTGGAATCCAGCCTTACCCCTGATACCTTGCCTCCACCTCCCAGGAAACCGGACTTGTGTTTGCCTAACTCCCACAAATTCCTTTTTAGGAATCCTACTGTGGATCCAGAGACCATTTCCTAAGGACCTAAACGAATTAAGGCTACAACTGCCAAAAATCCTACCCCTTCGGACAGGGATTCCAGGGCATTAGGTGGGGGGAAAATGTATACACCTCTGCTACACTTGCCATTAGGGCTTTCAATTGCCAGTTTCATATGTTAAAGTATCAGCAGCATATTATGGAGCTAATTAAACAAAAAAAATTTTGTTGATTCCTGATTGTGCAGAACACAAAACTTTACAAGAGTCAATACATTCTGCTAACCAAGTTGGTAAACATACTTTGCAATGTGGGTTTGATGCTTTAGAAGCATCTTGCAGGGCTGCTGTCATGGGGTCTGTTCTTAGAAGACATGCCTGGCTTAAGGAACAAAACTTGCCTGATCTTGTCAAAACAAAATTACTGGATGCACCATTAAATCGAGCCGTCTATTTGGTAATAAAGCAGAAGTCCTCAAAAGAATGGAGGAGAAAGCTAAATCTATGCAAACTGTTAAGGATTTCTTACAAATACAGCCACCTAGATTCAGTAGGCATTGGCCTTAAAAAAAACTGGTCTTTTCCAGTCCCTTCCAGGCCATCTCAGTCCAAACCCAGGGGCAGCAGACCATGAAGACTTCAGTCTCAGGCTATGTGCAGATCTAAGCAATTGAGTGCTCCCATGTCCAAACAGTGAGTAGTAAGCCTCCATCCTTTGGTAAAATTGCATAATGACTTATCGTTAACTCTTCCAAGCCTTGCCCAAGTATTTGTACCTTTAGGAGGAAAACTTTGGCAAAACATTACCCAAGACAAATTGATCTTAAACATTGTTTCCTAGGGATACAAATTTCCAATTCCACTCTCTCCCATCCATAAACGGATGGCCAGACCTACCACCAAACTAGTGGGTAGAGGCCCAAAAGCAAGTACTTTCTCAGTGTCAAGGCTATTCAACCTGTCCCAGCAGAACAAAGGGCACAAGGTTTTTTACTCCAGATGGTTTCTGGTCCCCAGAAAAGAAAACTCTTGACATCCTATCCTGGTTCTGTCTATTTTCAACACCTTTTTGGTGGTTCCAAAATTCAAAATGTTAACTCTCCAACAGCTGCTTCCTATGCTAGCCAAGGACTCTTGGCTAGCAACCCTAGATTTAAAAGAAGCTCATCTGCACATTCCCATAAGGGAATCTTGCAGAAAATACCTATGCTTCAGAGCAGGCTCTATGCACCATCACTTCTCTGCACTTCCCTTTGGCTTATTTACAGCGCCCAGGGAATTCACAAAGTACCTAGCTCCAGCCATTGCATATTGCAGGCATAGAGGAATTCAAATTTACCCATACTTGGACGATTGCCTGATTCAGGGCGGACAGTCAAGAATGTGCTACTTCAGCACCTGGCATTTGTAGTGACTTCTCACTTCACTGGGGTACACCTTCAACGAAAAGAAATCACAACTGATACCCAGCCAACAGATTGTATTCCTGGGAGCAAGCTTGAACACAACTTCCCAGATGGCATTCCTCACTCCAGAGAAACAAATTTATTTGACAAACTGCGTCAATCTACTGGCCACCAAAACCTGGCTGTCTGCAAGAAAAATACTGCCAGTCCTATGGTTCATGGCCTCTTGCATTCTACTAATTCCATATGAGGAAACTTCAATGGTACCTAAAAAGTCTCTGGTGTCAACATTCTCAGGACCTGGAAACAATGATTCCTATCATTCCTTGCCTAAGGACAGAGTTCCTTTGGTGGGCAGAGGCCTGCACCACAACAAGGGACTCCCTTTCATTCTACCTCTTGCTGCCCAAACCCTAACAACAGACGCATCGGACTGTACATGGGGGGGGCTCACATGGCAGGGCAGTGCATTCGGGACAAATGGAACCCAAAGCAAATGCACCTGCATATCAGTCAAAAATAAATGTTAGCTGTGCAGAATGCTTTGACAGCCTTCAAGGGCCTTATTCTTCCAGGGCAACTATTGGTAAAGACAGACAACACCACAGTTATGTGGTACATAAACAAGCAGGGGGGAACCCATTCCTACCCACTCTGCAGACTAACCATGGCTCTGTGGAACACAGACTTGAGCAACCAAGTGCACTTACAAGCTCAATTCCTACCAGGCAAACTAAATTCACTGGCAGACGACTTAAGCAGAAATCTCATGGATCCACATGAGTGGAAACTGGAACCCAAAATATTCAAGCTTTTGAGGAACAGGTGGGGGGCACCAGAGTTGGACCTTTTTGCTTCCCCTCAGAACTATCAATTGAGCAAATATTGCACCAGAACTCCCCACAGCCAAGCTTGGAAAGTGGATGCCCTGTCCTTCACCTGGGAAAGCCTCTCAGTCTCTGCCTTTCTCCCTCTGCCAATCCTCTCAAAGATTGTACTAAAAATCAAACAGGACAAGCCAAGGACAATCCTGATTGCACCAGACTGGCCACACTAGCACTGGGTACCCTCTTTGTGCAGTATGACAGTGCTACAACCATGGCACCTGCCTCAGACTGCTTCCCTGCTGTCCCAGCAGGTAGTCCAGATTATGCACCCTTAGCTACAGACCCTAAACGTTGCAGCCTGGCTAATCCCCTGAATTCGACACCAGCAAACCTCAGTAAGCAGGTGTTGGATGCCATTCTTGAGGCAAGGAGGCCTAGTACTAGAAAATCCTATTTGTAAAAATGGAAGATACTGTTCCTGGAGCCAGTCTCAGAGAATGGGCACAATTGTGCCCAACTTACCTCCTATACCTGATTACTTAACAGAAATGCTACACAAAGGCCTATCCTTCTCTTCAGTTAAGATCCATGCCTCTGCCATCGCACCTCATTATAATACTGAGCCACCCCTCTTCTCTCATCCTCTGGTAAAACAGTTCCTGAGAGGAGCCAAAAATTTATGACCTCCCAGGAGAGCTCCCACTCCAGCCTGGGACCTTAACTTTGTATTAGTAAAGGTCACACTTCCGCCCCTTGAACCTGCGGCCACAGCAGAGTTAAAATTCCTCTCATGGAAAACAGCTTTACTTCTAGCCATCATTTCAACAAGAAGAGTGTCTAAATTGCAGGCCCTTATGGCAGTGGAACCCTACATTATCTTCCATGCAGACGTGGTTTCCCTCAGGACTAACCCATCCTTTATGCCCAAGGTGGTGTCGTGTGGCTTTAAACCAGTCCATTCATTTGCCAACCTTTTTTCCTAATCCTCAGAATAAAGGGGAAAGGATCCTGCATTACCTGGACGTGCACAGGCAGCTTAGGTTCTATCTGGACAGGACTAAACCTCTCAGAAAATCTGACCAGCTGCTAGTCAGCTTTGCTGCAGGGGTAGAGGGAAAGGCCATTTCAAAGCAAACCATTTCTAAACAGATAGCACACTGTATCAATTTCTGCTACAAGCATCATGGGAAACCCACCCCACTGGGGATCAGAACTCATTCCACTAGGGCTACATCTACCTCTGCAGTATTTCTCAAGGGAGTCCCTACCAGGGACATCCTGGAAGCTGCAACCTGGAGCTTTGTACACACTTTCACCAAGCACTACCACTTGCCTCTGTTTTCTAAATCCAGAGCTGGATTTGCCACAGCAGTGTTACAGGGTCTGATTGCCAGCCCTAATGATTCATAACTACCTCCACCCTTCCTTAGCTTTGGGAATCAACCCAAATGTGATGACTGCAACAGTGAAGCACGAAGAACATAGTACAGTTGTGTACACTTGCCATAAATGTAGATGTTCGAGTGTATTCACTGTTGCAGTCCTTGTTACCCTCCGTCCAGCCCCCTGACTTCTCTTGATTTCTTTCCTATTCTTTTTGTCTGGCATATCTTATATCATTGATAATTGTTTTTTGCCGGGGGTATTACATTATCATGTAATTGCTTCCTATTTTGGGGGCACCTGACATCTGGGGCAAGAAAAACGGATGTAATGGCGTCTGCTGCATGTTTTATACCCTGACGACCTGACTTCATTGAAGAAGCGACAGCATCCAATGCAGAAATCCCAAGACTCTGGTATTCAGGCTGGCTGAGGGCTACCTGCAGGCAGATAACCCAAATGTGATGACTGCAGTAGTGAATACACTCAAACATCTACATTTATGGTAAGTGTACTCAACTGTAGTTTTCGAGCCCTGCCCTTCGATCCCCCTACAGCCCTCAGAGTGTTCACAAAATGCATGGCAGTGGTTATCACTAACTTGCGACTTCAAGGATTCCAGGCATTTCCATATCTAGACGACTGGCTTCTCACTGCCCCCACCAAGCGTCTACTGGAAGAAGCCCTTCAGTATACTCTCTTAAAAGCTCGAAGTCTGGGAATCACTATAAACTGGGAGAAATCTAACCCAACCCCAACTCAGCCTGTGGAATTTGTAGGGGTACTGTTGGACACGAGAAATTGCACAGCATCCCTTCCAAAACACAGGCTTCAAGGAATAAGACAGCAAGTTCAGCCGCTGCTCTGTCACCACATATCCCTAGCTCGATCTATACTCCAGCTATTGAGGTCAATGGCAGCCTCGATTACCATTGTTCCTCTAGCCAGATTCCACATGAGGCTCCTTCTCACTCAGTGTTACTTTCTACAACATCCTTTGTCCTTTCAGATAAGTGTAACTCAGAGATGCAAGCAAGATTTACTCTGGTGGATGTCTTGAAACCCCCAACAATGGTCTCGCCCTTTCAACCCCCATCAACTGATAGCCACGGTGACCATGGACTCCTCCCTGACGGGGGGGCTATGTCGGGGAAACTCTGTCCAAGGCACCAGGTCAGAATCAGAGGCCCTTTTGCGTGTCAGTGTCCTGGAACTGAGGGTGGTGCTTCTAGTGTTGCAAGCATTTCACTCTATCCTTCCGTCAGCGACTATTGCGATCCAGTCGGGCAACATGTCAGTGGTCTGGTACATCAACAAACAAGGGGGCACCATATCTTACCCATTATGCCAAGAGGCCTTGAGAATATGGCAATGGGTGATAGCTTACAACTGCTTTCTAATTGCAATGCACATTCCCGGGAGCTCCAACGTGATACCGTGCAAACTGAGCAGGTGCATTCTACAGCCTCACAAGTAGTCCTTCAGTCCTCTGATAGCAGAAAATTTTTTGACTGCTGGGGCCAGCCTTGCTGTGACCTATTTGCCTCCCCAACAAACTTACAAGTTCAGCAACTACTATGCTGTGATCCCCCCTCGGGAACAGTCACCAAGGGATGCTCTAGTCCATGCTTGCCAGCGGGTCTTCTTTATGCTTATCCTCCTCTCCCCCTCATCTCCCAATTTCTAAAGAAAGCACAACAGTTGAAGAGCAGAGTGATCCTCATTGCTCCATATTGGCCTCGACAAGTCTGGTTTCCCTTTCTCTGGCCTCACCTGCTAGATCAACCGTGGATCCACAGTCCAGCCCCAGTGTTGATCTCCCATCCGCAGGGTCTGATTCACCCCAGTCTAACAACCCTGTAACTGACAGCTTGGTTTCTCCACTTCCAGTGATTGCCAGGCATGAAAACCTTTCGCCCCCTGTGCGCAATATTCTTATTGCATCTCATAAATCGTCCACCAGACTAATCTATCTTAACAAATGGAAAAGGTTCTCTCTATGGGCAGCAAATAAACAATTAGACCCCTTGTTAGCCCTGGTCTTGGTGGTATAGGATTACTTATCACATCTTTTCCACTCTGGGGTGTCTGCCTCTACTATCCGTGTCCATTTAGCTGCCATCTCAAATTTTCATGCTGATTTTCAAGATTCTTCACTTATGTCACACAGACTCTGTAAGACTTTCTTGAAAGGGGTTATCCACCTAAACCTCCCTTCAGAGAACCCGTACAACCTTGGGATTTGGCTTTGGTTCTGCTTGCAATTTTCCTGACAGTCAGCCAGCTGCCCCTAAAAAGGAAGATAGGATATGTGAATTTCATCAGTCTTTTAAATTTTTGTACACTCTTCCCAAACCTGATCCAGCAGCTATAGTGTTAGTTAATCCTTCTGCTGCTAAACATTTAGTTAATTGTAGTTTTACTATTTCTGATAAGGATAGGAATATCAAGTACAGGAAAAAAGTGCATGCTTCTGCAACTTGATTTTCAAATTTTTAAATTGTGAGGCTCGTACGTTAAGGTTTGTCCTGACTAACTGTGAGTGTGTGAAGGATATTTGTCTGTAGTTTCTTCTTGTGAGAAAAACTTTGCTTTAAATAATTTAATTCCTTTTATTGTTCAAGTCACTACTGTACAAAGTGTGTGTATTACTCCTTTTATACTTCTTCAAGGGCTGTGGCCACTGGTGCTGTTTTGAGGAGGTTTGCAAAGCTGCATTCTCAGAACCTCCCCTATGGTGATAAAAGTGAGATTTTTAAGTGTGATGCAAGAGGTAAGCTAATACAAGGAATTTCTAAGATGTGTCCTTCCTTGTCACTATTGCAGTATTCTTCAGTCTTGAGATATCCTGCTAAGGATAGCTGAATGTCCAACCATTGTACCAAAGCCTTTACACCTCCCAGGCACCGTATATTAGATGTGCATTCTATGTGCAGGATGTTGGGTACGTATGTGAAGTATGAGTGCCTAATCCTCAGAACATCTTTATCACCAGTCCAAATGCTACTTATGAATTTGGTCTGCAAGCCATTCACTGATTTGGTTCAACTTCTGAGCCTTCTAAAGGTAAATGCCCCATTAGGTTCTCTCCTTTCCCTTTTTCATTCTTTTACTTTAGGTTACAAGTCATCCAGGAATGGAAAACATGAGTGTGGGAGTCAGATTCCCCATAAAGATAGACACAAGAAGAGCCTTTTTTTGTTTGGGTGCCGTATACTACCATAAGCAGTGTCATATTTGTCAGGTGTTTTTCCATAAGACACTCTGCGGTCTTCTGTCATCTCTTTACATTTATTGGGCGAACCAGTGGTTGAAGCTTTTGGCTCAGGGTACCATGGCTGAATCTTACACCTCTGGCATTCAGCCTCCACTTAAGAAGGCCAAAATGGTGTGTACTGACCCTGCTGCTGTACAGCCTTCAACAGATGTCTTCATCGGCTTTGATGAAGAACCCAAGGACCATCTGGTGCCAACAGCAGCTTCCTCTGATGGAACCTAGTTGGAGGCCGGCATGGAGATTTCTACCCACACACTTGCTAAGGCTTTGCTTACATCTGGTGTAGATGCGGAGAGGGAACCATGGCTGTTTATATAGGAGGGGCCTAGGGGGATTCCCTAAATACTTGTTAGGGAAGAGGTATCTGGTTCCCTCACTGAAAATGGGCAGTGGTCGGGATCTCCTATATTTGTTAAAGTTTATTTCTCTTTAAAAAAGAAGCAGACAAGGCATGTGGCTCCTGTGGCTAAGGATCCCACAAAGAATGGCAGGACTTTACTCAGCAGCTTTTAAATGCGATAATGGCTGTAAAGATACTTCAATCATCATATATTCCTGCTTTTGTTCCCTGATCTTCCACTCCTTCCAAACATCCTAGGGACTCTGATTCTTTTGATGAAGGGTTAGACTCCGGTGAAGAGTCATTGGCTTACTTTTTTCAGATCCACTCTCTTCTTACCCTAGGAGAATTCACTTTCTCTTGACTCCCCTTTGAAAGAACTGTCCTTTGGGGATATGTTGGTTAGTATGATGGAACATTTTATGTTGGATTCTGCAGGTTTTTGATGTTCAAAAAAAGTATTATGAACCCTTTCAAATAGGTTCTCTTCGGCCTTCTGCATTTTCTCCTGTGCATGATGCCCTTTTGGATACTTACACTGCAGCTTCTCAGGCCCCTTATTATCAACTTCCTGTCCTTAAGAAGCTGGACAGGTTGTATGAAGTTCCTGAAGCTTAAAAGATTTTGTATAAAAGCCATTTCTCTCATCCTGCTGTTATTTCTTTTGCCAAGGATAAAACCATTCAAACTGCTGTCCTTTTTTAAGCTTTTACCTTCTGATAAGGTTAGCCATGCTGTGGATAGGTATGGTAAAAAGGTATGTACCTCTGATACCTTAACTTTCAGGACTATTAATTACCAGACCTATATGATTAGGTATGTTCTGGCTCTTATCTCCAAACTTGGGAGCATTCTGACTGATTCGGAGGGCACATCTTTGGGCATTTCCCTTTTGAGCTGTGCTTCTCAGATTTATTTACTTATTTTATATTTGTTAACCGGGATAGTCCAACCGGATACATGTCCATTTTCAGTGGAGGCCTGGGGAGAAAAGCTCCAAAGAAACATTTATGCAAAATATACTAACATGTTTCTACTATATACAACAAGATCATATTAATGAGCAAACATTATTAAGTCATTGGTAAGCACATTTAAAAAGATCAAAACATATACAAACAATATCAAGGCATGTTAACTATGTAGTTACATCATGCATCTGAAAGGGGTATTGATAAGTTCTTATCAAGAGACTATGTGTGTAAGGCAAGAGATACTGCAGTAGTGGAGTGGGATTGAAGTTAGTCTGGTGTGGAGCAGGGACATACCCATTTGTTAAGATGGCTTTTGCTAGACATTTTAAATTTGGTTAGAGAAGATTCCTGGGTAATGGATGAAGGCAGGAAGTTTCAAATTTTGGATATGTAAGATGAGTAGAGGAAGTCACCGGCATGGTTGTGGGATCTAGTAACTGTTAATAGTACTTTATCCGTGGAGCGGAGTTGCCTAGGACAGGAATGCTGCTGAATTAAGTTTCTTAAAGACTGTGTTTTATTTGGGTGGGAGAGCAGCTTATGAGTGATAAGTTGATTATAGATTAGTAAATTTGGCAGATCAAGCCAGCCTAACTGTTTTAGGTTATGACAGTGATTGGTTCTAAAAGAGGTGTTATTAGCAAATTTGGCTATATGATTATAGCAGGAAGTCAGTTTTCTGGTTTCTGTTTTGGATAGATTGGTTAGGATTGAGGATGCATAAAGTAATGTTGAGAGGAGGTGAGTACGAGCAATTGTGGTCCGAGCAGTATGGGTCAGGAAGGACTTATGTTTGTAGAGACTACCTAGCTTTCTGTGAGTGTTTTTAATAGCTAGATTTATGTGGATATCAAATTTTAAGTTATCAATGGTGACGCCTAGTAGTTTTGTGTGGGATTCGGGTGTGATGGGTGTACCATTTTTAGAGAGGATATTGAAAGTGGCAGTAAGGCTGGTATATTGTGAGGGGTGAAATAGCAGGAGCTTGATCTTTTTGGGGTTAAGAATGAGGCCATTGTCAATAAGTCAATTTTTAACTGCGTGGAAATGATCTTGGGTTTTATTGTGCAGTTCTTCCAGTTTTGAGGCACTGCATATTGTAGTGGAATCTTCTGCATATTGGATAAGGCTAATGCTATTTGCAGCTGAGTGGAGGTTGATTGTGAAAATTGAGAATAGCAAGGGACCTAGTATTGATCCCTGAGGTACCCCAAGTGTGACTGGTAAAAGTGGAGACAAGTTATTGTCCCACTGCACTGCTTGTTGCCTGTCCTTGAGATAATTTTTGAACCAGGAGACTGTTTGATTGTCTAAGCCCAGGTTTTTGAGGTGGCAGATGAGTTTATCATGGCTAACCATATCAAAGGCTTTTGATAGGTCGAAGAAAAGGGCTGATGTAAGTTTACCATTGTTCCTGTTAGGGTTTATGGTATCTGTAAATGCTAACAGTGCTGTGGTGGTACTGTGACCTGGACGGAAACCATGTGTTGGAGATACGAGTTCCTGATTTATAAGGTGGCACATTAGTTGATGGTGGATACATTTTTCTTATATTTTAGCCAGTGGAGATAGAATTGCGATTGGTCGGTAGTTGGATATGTCATAGGAACTACCACCTTTGTGAAGAGGTATGATATAGGCAGTTTTCCAAATCAGGGGCACTGTGGCTTCAGTGATTGATCTATTGATTAGAATAGTAACTGGCACAGCTATTTCTGCTGCCAGTTTTAGAAATTCACTGGGGAGGGAATCTGCTGCTAGTGTTGTGGTTTAAAGCTGGGAGAGTAGTTTTGCTATGTAGGAGGTTGGGGTAGGTTGTAGCTTAAAAGTGGGTATGTAGTTAGTGGGAGAGTGGACACCTGTTTCAGTGACAGTGAGAAGTTGTTGGGCTAGGGCAAGTACAGTTTCAGTAAAGAATGTGTTGAATGATTCTGCTATGTTGTCTTTAGTTAAACCTGATGGGGGTGGGATAATGGTTTTACCAGGGTGTAGTAACTTGTTTAAACCTGCCCAGAATTTCTTAGGATTATTCATATGTTGGTTTTGATGGGTAACAAAGTAGTTTTTCTTGTCTTGATTAACTAGGTTTTTGGTTAGATTTCTAATTTTTTGGTAGGCTTGCTGTGTTATAGGGCTTTTATTGGACCTCCAGGCTACCCAGACTCTATTTCTTTCTTGTATTTTTTGCCTAGTTTCCCTGGATAACCATGGGGCTGATTTTGACTTAACCCTAGTAGTTCTTGCAGGGGCGTGTCTGTTTAATTTATCTAAGAAGGTGGAGTTGAAGTGCCCAATAGCTTAATTTTAGGGGTAATAAAGGGCAGACCAATTGTATAGCCTTAGTTGCTGTCTGAAGTTAGTGGGGTTAAGGAGTTTTTTGTTTCTAATTGTTTGAAGTATAGGAGTTTGGAGGTGGTGGGAGTTGTATTTAAGTAAGAAAGTAGCTTGATGGTCAACTCAAAGCATCTGGAAGGGTGCCGGCTAAGTAGGAGCAGGGTATTTTATTTAGTAAGATCCAGTCTAATAGGATTTCTTTTTTACTGTTTTTGACTATTATTTTGGGCTGTTTGATTACTTGTGAGAAGGTATGAAGATTAATATGGTTAGTTGGTACTAGAGAGGAGCATGTGAGCCAGTTTATATTAAAGTCACCTAATACAATGGTCTCTTGAGGCATGGATTGTGATAACCATTGAAGGAAAGTCTCCATGATAGGGATGTTATTGCCTGGTGGGATATAACCTGTTGCTAGGTTGATGGCTTTTCTGTTAACATATTTTAAGCTTTGCTAAGAGAATTTCTGCTTTTTCGAAAGGAGGCATGGTTACCTCAATTTTAGTTATGGATAAACTATTTTTGTACAGCAGGGCAATGCCTCCACCCTTTTTGCCTAGTCTGTCTTGCCTAAAGATGCTATATCCAGGTGGTAGGATCTCGGTATTATGGGTAGATGGTTTTAGCCATGTTTATGTTATACTGACTATATCTGGGGAGTATAGAGAGATTAGAGTGTGTAGTTCATGTGTTTTGTTGTTAATGCTTCTAATATTTAGGTTTAAGAGGAGTAGACTATTTTGTGGCCTTGTGGTAAGTTGTATCATATTGGGAAGCTGATGTGAATTGGCTAGAGGACTTGTATTGTTAGGTCCGGGATTTGGTTGGATATCTCCAGAACATAGAATCTGCTGATGGACATTTTACATTGATTTAGCTAGTTTTTGTAGTATGGTAAAGTATTTTTTGGGTTGCTGTTGATTTGGGGTAAGAGGTAAAGAGTTTAAAATGGCTATAGCTTACAGCAGTAGTGTTGTATAAACTGGAGCTTATTGTTAGGGGCTAAGGAGTTAGGATGGGAGAGAAATTTGCAGTGGATTTATGGGTTTGGGGGAAGTTGTTCTGTCCTGTGACGACGTAAGATGTGATGTAATAGGTACATACTAAGAAGGATGGAAGAGACATTTGCATGAGGTATGTCTTCATTATTAAGGAGAGTTGCTGATCGGTTGGATTAGTAGGAGTGGTATATGTAATTGTTTGAGGGGGGTGGGAGGAATGTGGATTGGTTGTTGGGTGAGTAGGGGGAGTGGTTAGCTAAATATAAGTTTAGGTGTATGGGGTGGGTGGGAATTGGGGGTAGGGGAGCGGAGTGAGCTCGCAGGGCGAACGGAGCGGGTACAGCCAAGGAGAAGGAAGAAAAGCTATCAGTGGACTGAGAGGTAGGAAGATATGGGGATGGAGCACTGGTTTACTATAGTATAGATAGGTAATAGCAGAGGGTCGCAGAGATTGTAGGGTAAAGGCAGGGTAATAATGGCCCTTTTAGAAAAGATTTGTTATTTGTTTAACATGGGAGATGCAATGAATAATTTGCAGTAGGTATATGCTGCCACCTAGTGGACAAATCATCAATAACAAGAGCCTTAGAGCAGTGTAGAGAAAGTTGGGAAAATAGAGGGGCAAGAGTAGTCCGCAGTAGGCTGCTAGCGATCATACACAGGGCTAAATACATATTTCTCCCATTAGGATATATACACTTTCTCTGGGCAGTTCTTTAGGACAGGCAAGGAAGGTAAGGAGAACAGTGGAGGATGTTCTTCGTGTTTCACTGTTGCAGTCATTACATTTCGGTAATCTGCTGGCAGGTTGCCCTCAGTCAGCCTGAATAACAAAGTGTTGGGTCCTGCATTTGTTGCTGTCCCTTCTTCCATGACGTCAGGTCGTCAGGAGTATAAAACATACAGCTGACGCCATTTTAATCCGTCGTTTTTGCCGCGCGGTGCCCGAAACAGAAGCAGTTCGCAAGTGCCGGTCGGCCGACTCCTGAAGTTTTCATTTTCGAGTTTCAGAACCGAAGTCTTCAACTAAAGCCAAGTACCCCGTTGGGGAAACTTTTTCTTGCTCCTTACCGATGTCAGTAAACGTTAATAATTGCATTACTTGCAGAATGCAAATACCTCATAAAGATTTTCATTCGTACTGTATTCCTTGCCTAGGCCCTGACCACGACATACCTTGCTGTCGGTTTTGTGCTTTATTTAATCAACGTATTATCCATCGTCGGTATATGACAGATACTACAGGGTCCCTGAGTCCCACAAGTTCTTTTACAAGACTATTTCACAGGGGCCCAAGGGCATTAAGGCTTCTACTGCTAAAAATCCTACCCCTTCTGATAGAGACTCCAGGGCGCTGGATAGATGGGGTAAGAAGGTTTACACTTCTGCAGCCTTGGCCATTAGGGCTTTAAACTGCCAGTTTCATACGTTAAATTATCAGCAACATGTTATTGGACTGCTTAAACAGAAAATGATGTTGATTCCTGACTGTGTGGAAAATAAAGAATTACAGGATTTAATGCATTCCGCCGAACAAGTTGGAAAACATACTTTGCAATGTGGTTTTGATTCATTAGAGACCTCTTGTAGGGCTGCTGTTACTGGGTCTGTGCTCAGACGGCATGCTTGGCTTAAGGAGCAATCTTTGCCTGATCATGTTAAAGCTAAATTGTTGGATGCTCCTTTAAATCAGGACCACCTGTTTGGCAACAAGGCTGAGGAAGTTCTTAAAAAGATGGAAGATAAAGCTAAATCTATGCAAACTGAAGATTTTTTACAAGTTCAGCCTCCTAGATTTAGTAGGCACTGGCCCTCTAAAAATTGGTCCTTTGCAGCTCCTTCCAGGTCTTCTCAAGCCAAACCCAGACACAGCAAAAACCCCAGGTTTCAGTCTCAGGGGAGTCCCAGAACTAAGCAGTGGTTGGCCTCCACTTCCAAGTCTGGGAATAATAAGACTCTCCCGTATGGTAAACTGTCTCAATGACTTCCTTTTAAAATTTCCAAGCACTTATCTTCTGACTGTCCCTTTGGGGGGAAAGATTGCTCTTCATGCAAAGAATTGAGAACTCATTACCCAGGACAAATGGGTTTTAAATATAGTTTCCCATGGATACAGATTTCACTTCCACACGTTGCCAACACCAAGTGGATGGCCAGATCTACCTCCAAATCTGTGGGCAGAGGCACAAAAACAAGTACTTTCTCTCTTAAGCATGGGGGCTATTCAGCTGGTACCAGAAGAGGAAAAGGGGCAAGGTTTCTACTCGAGACTTTTCCTGGTGCCCAGGAGACAATTCATGGCATCCTATCCTGGGCCTGTCTACTCTAAACACCTTTTTTGGAGATTCCAAAATTCAAGATGCTGACTTTTCACCAATTACTTCCTATGCTAGGCAAAGATGCCTGGTTGGCAACACTAGATTTAAAATAAGCATACCTCCACAGCCCAATCAGGGAATCTTGCAGAATATACCTACGCTTCAAAGCAGGCTACACTCACTATCAGATGTTCATCGTGTTTCACTGTTGCAGTCATTACATTTGGGTAATCTGCTGGCTGGTTGCCCTCAGTCGGCCTGATTAACAAAGTCTTGGGTCCTGCGTCGGTTGCTCTGCCTTCTTGCATGACGTCAGGTCGTCAGGGGTATAAAACATGCAGCCGATGCCATTACATCAGTCTTTCTTGCCGCGCGGTGCCCTAAGCAGAAGCAGTTCACAAGCCGGTTGGCCGACTTCTGAAATTTTCATTTTTGAGTTTCAGAACCGAAGTCTTCAACTTTAAGTTAAGTACCCCATTGGGGAAACTTTTTCCTGCTCCTTACCGATGTCAGTAAAAGTTAATAATTGTATTACTTGTGGGAAGCAAATACCTCATAAGGATTTTCATTTGTACTGTATTCCTTGCCTAGGTCCTGACCACGACGTACCTTGTCGGTTTTGTGCTTCATTTAATCAGCACCCTATCCGTCGTCGGTACATTTTTGCTTCAAAATATTTCGGTTCTCGGTTTAATTATCTAGAAATGACATCGGTAGTCCTTCTACTACCGGAATACCAAATAAACGCAAAGAAAAAGACAGACAGGCCGTTGAGGTCCATAACTGCCAACAATGCTTCTCCTAAGCCAGTCGCCAGTTCGCCGGTACTCAGTGAGGCGCTTTCGCAGCCCCTGATACCTGCTACTTCTGATTCGCAGGCCTCTACTGAGACCCATTCGGAGTCCGGTATGCCGCGAGATGCTTCACATATGGAACCTGTGGACGTCTCTACCTTGGATGGGTCCAGTGCCGCTGAGCAGGCACCAGCTTCTGAGGGTGTATTCAGGCCTACAGACTTCCATATTAAACCGACTCCAACTTCAGTGCTAAGGCCTAAATCTCGATCTATGTCTAAAAAAATGATGCCCAGGCCACATGTTCAGGCCCTTATGCCTAAAAAACAAATGATCAAAATGGCTGAAGATTTAATTACTCTAATCAGGGCTAGTCAACCCCACCCCCCCTCCAAGAGGCCTAAGATTGAATATGACTATGAATCTTTTGAACAGGACTCTGTTTCTTCTGACTCTTCTAATGATCTGGATTTGTCCATACCTACTTTGAGGACTCTGATGCAGAGGATTCCATTCCCTCTGCTTCTCCACCTGAGGATTTCTCTTTTGGGGAAACTTTACATACCTTAAGGGAGCATTTCCACTGGGAAAGTCAGGATTTCTCTGAATCCAAAAAGAGGCTTGGGGATTTCCTTCTTGCTCAGCATAGGCCTTTGGCTATACCTCCTGTACTAGATATTGTTGATGATGTGTTTTCGGAATCCAGTATGGCCCCCTGATTCCTTGCCTCCAGCCCCTAACAAACCAGACAGGTACCACAAATTCCTTTTCAAAAATCCTGTTGTGGACCCTGAGACCATTTCTCAGGGGCCCAAGGGCATTAAGACTTCTACTGCTAAAAATCCTACCCCTTCTGATAAGAGACTCCAGGGCGCTGGATAGATTGGGTAAAAAGGTTTACACTACTGCAACCTTAGCAATCAGGGCTTTAAACTGTCAATTCCATATGCTAAAATGTCAACAACATATTATGGGACTGCTTAAACAGGAAATGATGTTGATTTCTGACTGTGTGGTGAATAAAGAATCTGAAGTAGTTAACTTAATTCTTTCTGCACATATGGGTATTTGGATCTGATTCTGATCCGAGCCGGCAAAACTTTTCAAGCATCAGCTCCGAGCTCCAAGCTCCTCCCCTACCTATATTACATCACTTCCTCCTATCTAGCCCCAGATCTCATTTGCCGCTTTGAGTCAGCATCATGGTCTCTGAGCTCTAAGCAAGGTGGTAAGGTTTTTTGGTCTTATTAGTGTAGTTGGGTGTGAATACCTTTCCCTTTTTCCTTCCTTCTTCGTGTTTGGTCGTCGTGTTAGTTTAAAAAAAAAAAAAAAAAAGTGTTTGTGTAGTACTGTTTTGTAGTCTGGTTTCCCACCCAGGCCCAATCCCTTAAGTGTGTCTCTGTGTGTGTGTGTGTGTGTGTGTGTGTGTGTGTGTGTGTGTGTGTGTGGGCTGTTAGGGCTTTTACTGTTCTCCACTATGGTTAAACAGCCTAAGGTTCTTAAGAAATGCACAGAGTGTGGTCATAAGCTCTCACCAGCCGATGGCCACACTATGTGTTCTATGTTTAGGGGTCGCCCATCTTTCTGCATCCTGCGACATTTGTTCAGGCTTTAACCCTAGGGCATTGAAGGATTGCCGGGCTAAGCTTGTGGCTAAAGGTCTGCTACCAGCTTCTGCCCCGGAGTCTGCCTCGGTTTCTTCCCCAGCCAGTGACACTGCAGGCAGGGACTAAACCTCCCGCCAGGCCTGCTACATCGGATTCGTCCCAGAGAGGTAGGGACATAAGAGAGAAGGAGAAGCGCCACAAAGAGAGGGACAGGCTCAGAAAAAGATCACCGGACAGGGAGTCTTTCTCCAGCCCCTCTTCAAAGGCACCCATGTCTCGTTCTCCTCGGTTCCGCTCTCCCCGTTTCTCGCCGGAGCCGAGGCACTCCCCTCAGATCCGGCCCATACCCTAGTTGACAGACCCGAGTCGGTCGCTTTCTCTAGGTCGACTCGGAGTGTCTCCGACCTTGATATGGACAGGCTGATGAGGAGGTTCATCCAGAACGAGATTCAGATGGGGGTCTTACTAGGGCCTTCTCCCATTGGATAGGGTCCTTCTACAACTATGTTCCACCCCATTTCTCCTTCCCCGATCCGACCCGATGCTTTGGGGTTCTTGGGTCTGAGACCTTTCAGAGCTGTTGGGTCAGCGCCAATGGTTCTCGTTTCCTTGACGCCGGCCGTCACCTTGAGTTCCTTGTATCCGATCTCGGATCCAGGAGACTCTTGGAGCCGTGATCGGGGAGTCGGACCCGAGGGTCGAGATCTTGCTCTTTCGGATCCCATCCTTGGTGCCCAGACTACCCTGCCGTCGGCTCCAATCCCTGCTTTTCGGATCTGGGGAGAGCCTCATCCTTACGAGCTACAGAGGTGTGCTGTACATCAGCATTCGGGGCAGTGGAAAGGGTTCTCTCCCAGGGGTTGAGGCCACAGCTCACCTACTTGGATCCTACCCAAACTCCTCTGATTTTGGATTCTGCTCCCATTACCCTGTCTCAGGGACAGCCCGTGCCAAAGCAGTCTCAGGTTTTTCCCCTCAGGGAACCCCCGGAGGCTTACGAATCCTCTTCAGAGAGTCCCACTGGAGAGGAACTTCGTAAGCGCAAGTGTAAGAGGAGGCACTTGAACTCCCCTGAGTCCATTACCACCGATATGGACTTGGATGAAGGAGAGGGTTCCCCCAGATCACCTACCGAGGACGTCTCGTTTGGAGACATTATGGAGATCCTCCACCAATGAGGAGGTTGGTCAGCCCCCAAACCCTCTGCGGATGAGTCCATATTCCTGGAGGCCTTTGGCGTGGGCCCATCTACTTCCTGGGTCTCCCCTCCAGCTGACCCTTTGGTGGACCTCATCACCACTAGGGCATGGAAGGATCCTGACACCGTAGAGCCTATACCCAAAAGGCCAGACAAAATTCTTTCCCCGCCATCAGACAGGCAGGCATGGTCCAAGGAAGCCCCAGTAGACACTTTGATGGTTGCAGCAGCCACAAAGAAGGAACTGGCACAGGAGAGTTCCTCGGTTCATCCACCAGACAAGGAGTCCAGGTCGATGGATCATTTCGGGTAGCACATGTACTCGTCAGCGACATTTTCTATCCATGAGCTGAATTACTTGGTACATGTCATCCGACTGCAGCGAGACCTTATATCGGAACTAACTGAGTCGCCCCCCAGAGTCCATGTTGCAGCAGGACAAGCAGTCCTTTACTGTGAAGGTGACTACACTGAAATCAGTGACTAATACCTCTATGCGTCTCCTCCCTCATGCTACTGCTACGGAGGGAGCCGCTAGAGCTGCTGGTACAGGCGCTGCCTTGAGGCGACACGCCTGGATCAGGCTGTGTCAATTTGTGGACCCCTTTAAGGCATCTTACATCAACGCCCCTTTCGATGGATCATCCCTCTTTAGGAAGACTGTACGTGACACACTAACCCAGAGTGAGAAGGACGGAAAGACTTTGTCAGCCATCAGAATCCGCTTTTCTAACCCCCAGAGGTCCTATTCCAGGAACCAAAAGGGGCAAAACATGTGGTTCCGGAAATCAGTCTTTTCGTGACACTCAGGAATATTTGTCCCCCAGAGGCAGAGGGGGACAAGACCGACGCTGTCCCAGAGGCAGAGTGGGTCCCAGAAACTTTGGGTCTAGGGAACCTTTTTCCGACAGACCCGCACAGCAACCTTGAGCGGTTTGCTCGGCTGCTCTACTCTGGAGGCAGTCGGGGGAAGATTTTCCTTACATCCAGCGGCATGGGAGTACATTACTGCAGACCGCTGGGTGTTAAACATCATATCCAGAGGATATTCTATCCCCTTCATTTCATGTCCCATAACTCCAGCACGCCTTCCAGATGTTCCACCCGCTCACAGGGAGGCTGCAGCATTAGAGGTTTCGAAGCTGCTACAAAAACGAGCCATCAAGCCGGTCCCCCCAGATCAGTCCAGATCAGGCGTCTACTCCAAGTTCTTTTTAGTGCCAAAGAAGATGGGGGACCTCAGGCCCATTCTGGACCTGTCTATCCTAAACCTGTCGGTAGAGAAACAAATATTCCAGATGGTCACTCTACAGTCCATTCTACCGTTTCTGAGAGAATGTGACTGGATGTGCTCATTAGACCTCCAGGACGCTTACTATCACATCAAGGTCCACAGGAGCTCCAGGAGGTTTCTACGCTTCCGGCTAGGGGCCAGTCACTTTCAATTCAGAGCCCTACCCTTCGGTCTCACCACAGCCCCCAGGGTGTTCACCAAGCTTATGGCGGTCGTAGCGGTTCACCTGAGACTTCAGGGCATTCAGGTATTCCCCTACCTAGACGACTGTCTCTTCGCTGCATCCACCAAGCGTCTCTTGTGTCAGGCCCTACACTACTTCCTCGGTCTGGCTCACAAGTTAGGCATCACGATCAACCTCTACAAGTCCCACCTGACTCCAGTTCAGATCATAGACTTCATCGGGGCACGATTGGATTCGATTCAGTCAAAGATTTTTCTCACCCAGGAAAGGATAGAAAATCTCAGACTCTATGTATCAGCGATCTTGGATCACTCTATAGTCACAGCAGCCGAAGTTCTCAGGGCCCTGGGTTCGATGGCAGCCTCAATCTCTATCCTCCCTCTGGCACGTCTTCACATGAGAGTCCTTCAGTGAAATCCAGCAGTTCAGTGGTCCTGGCTAGACCTCCCGATGAGTTTCCACATCCGAATCAACCGGACATGCAGAACAACACTCCAGTGGTGGCTTCAATCAGTGGACATTTTTGCAGGGCGCAGCTTTCTAGCCCCTCCGGCTCAAGCCACGGTGACCACGGACGCCTCCCAGCTCGGGTGGGGGGGGGCACTTCCTGGGAAGAACGGTCCAAGGCACGTGGTCCCTTCCAGAGACCAAGCTACACATCAGTGTCCTAGAGATGAAGGCAGTGTTTTTAGTGTTGAGAGCCTTCCACCCTGTCCTACCTCCGGGGATGGTAGCCATTCAGTCAGACAACATGTCTGTAGTCTGGTATATAAACAAACAGGGAGGGACCCGATCCTACCCCCTTTGTCGCGAGGCCATGAGGGTTTGGGAGTGGGCCATATCCACCAGCCGGTTTCTCACAGCAACGCATATCCCGGGACACTCCAACATTCTTGCGGACAGTCTCAGCAGGGCAATCCTTCTTCCTTATGAGTGGTCTCTGAAACAATCAGTGGCAGAGAAAATCCTCTTTGTTTGGGGTCAACCTTGCTGCGATCTCTTCGTATCTCCTTCCAACACGAAGTGCAGTAACTTCTTCGCTCTGATTCCCCCTCAGAGGGATGTCCCGAGGGACGCTCTAGTCCATGCTTGGCCTCCCGGGCAACTGTATGCTTATCCCCCGTTACCTCTTATTCCGAAGTTCCTTCAGAGAGCTTGCCAGCTGCAGTGCAAAGTCATTCTCATATCTCCCTTCTGGCCTCGCCAAGTGTGGTTTCCCTTCCTATGGTCTCACCTGTTGGCTCCTCCATGGACTCTAGATCCATGTCCGGATCTAATTTCTCACCCGTCGGGCATGCCCCTGCCCAACCTGGACAGTCTCAAGCTGACGGCGTGGCTGCTCCAGTTCCCATGATCATCAGGACTCCCGGACTTTCGTCCCCTGTTAAGAACATTCTGGTAGCTTCTCTTAATGCCTCCACTAGGAAACTCTAAAATTGCAAGTGGAGACGTTTTTGCGTTTGTGACTCTCAACGTAATCAGAACCCGTTTACAGCCCCCGTTCTGGTCATACTGGATTTTTTGGCCGATCTTTTTCTATCAGGCGCAAGTGCTTCCACCATCAAGGTTCAACTGGCTGCCATCTCTAATTTTCATGTAGGTGAAAATAAGGTTGCTCTGGCTTCTGCCAAATTGTGTAAAGCTTTCCTGAAGGGCACTTTTTATTGCGACCACCAGTTAAAGAAACAGTGCCCCCCTGGGATCTGACTTTAGTCCTTCAAGCTTTGACCTCTCCCCCTTTCGAGCCAGCCGGTTCATTTCCGATGAAGTTTTTGTCGTGGAAGACAGCATTCTTGGTTGCCGTCACTTCAGCTAAGAGTTTCAGAGTTGCAGGCCTTATCCTCCTTGCCCCAATATTTGGTTTTCCACAAGGTTAGGGTTTCGCTGCATACGAACCCTTCTTTTCTTCCCAAGGTGTCCTCAGCAGCCAATATTAATCAATCTATAAATGTGCCAGTCTTCTTCCCAAATTTCCAAAATAGAGGTGAACATAAGCTTCATTTATTGGATGTCCATAGACAGCTTCGTTTTTACCTCCATAGGACTAAACCCTTCCAGAAGTCGGATCAAGTGTTTGTCTCTTTTTCAAAACCATTTTTGGGCAAAGCAGTTTCGAAAGTGCCCTTAGCAAGGTGGGATCACTCTTTGTATTGCACAAGTTTATACGGACAAAGGTTTATCTCCTCCTGGTGTATTGAAGGCTCATTCCACTAGGGCAATAGCCACTTCTGCAGCTTTCTGGTCAAGAGTTCCGTTAGACTATATCTGTGTGGCAGCGACTTGGGCCAGTTTGCACACATTTATCTCTCATTATAAATTAGATTTTATTTCTAGAGGGAGAGCATCCTTTGGCTGTGCGGTGCTCAGAAATATCCTTCCATAAGGGCCTCCCAGGAATACTAGTAGCTGGGGACTCTGTCCCATATGTGCAGAAAGAATGAAGTTAACTACTTCAGATAAAGAAGTTATGTACTTACCATAACATTCCATCTGAGAAGTTAGACTTCATTCTTCTGCACCTTCCCTCCCTCCATCCCCCTCACTCTTCAGGTTTTTCCTGTTTAGGATTGTGGTTATGTTGCCATTTAGTGACAGCAAACTCAATCTGGGGCTAGATAGGAGGAAGTGATGTAATATAGGTAGGGGAGAAGCTTGGAGCTCGGAGCTGATGCTTGAAAAGTTTTGCCGGCTCATTTCCGAATCGGATCCAAATACCCATATGTGCAGAAGAATGAAGTCTAACTACTCAAATGGAACGTTATGGTAAGTACATAACTTCTATTTTGCAGGTTTTATTGCATTCAGCTGAACAAGTTGGCAAACATACTTTGCAGTGTGGTTTTGATTCCTTAGAGGCCTCTTTTAGGGCTGCTGTTACTGGGTCTGTGCTTAGAAGGCATGCTTGGCTTAAGGAGCAATCTCTGCCTGATCATGTTAAAGCAAAACTTTTGGATGCTCCTTTACAACAGGACCGCTTATTTGACAATAAGGCTGAAGAAGTTCTAAAAAAGATGGAAGATCAAGCTAAATCTATGCAAACTGTGAAAGATTTCTTACAAGTGCAACCTCCTAGATTTAGTAGGCATTGGCCTACTAAGAACTGGTCCTTTCCAGCTCCTTCCAGAGCCACTACGGCCAAACCCAGACATTCCAAAACCATCAGGTTTCAGTCCCAAGGGACTTCCAGAACTAAGAATAAACAATATGATGACCCAGAAGGCAAAACAATAAAGCTCAGAATGGTGTTGCCACAAGAACCGAAGTTTAATCTACAAGACGCAAGACAGTTCACATTAACGTCTCCCAATACACAGTATGTTTTCATTTAACCTAATTCATCGATATGGGATGTCTCCAAAACTACAACCTTTTATGAAGCATGTTATTGCAATTATCAAATCACAATTTGGGAGCAATCAACTTGTAATTACAAAAGTATTATTATGCTTTTGACCTGATGTTAAAAAATTAAGTGTTAACATATATACATATATTTATACATTAATAGTTCTTAGTTGTTTGCTGATTTATACATTAATAGTTCTTAGTTGTTTGCTGTTTATACATTAATAGTTCTTAGTCGTTTGCTGTTTATACTTTCAGAACTAACAATGGGGTGCTTCCACTTCCAAATCTGGAAACAACAAGGCACTTCCACCCTATGGTAAGCAGTCTCGATGACTTCCCTTTGAAATTACCAAGCACTTACCTCTTAGCCGCCCCTTTGGGGGGAAAACTGGCTCTTCATTCAAGAAACTGGCAACTTTTAACCCAGGACAAATGGGTTTTAAATATAGTGTCCCAGGGATACAGATTTCATTTCCACACGCTGCCAACTCCAAACGGGTGGCCAGACCTGCCCCCAAATCAATGGGCAGAGGCTCAGAAACAAGTACTTTTCCTCCTAAACATGGGGGGCTATTCAACTAGTACCAGAAGAGGAAAAGGGACAAGGTTTCTATTCCAGACTTTTCCTGGTACCCAGAAAAGACAAATCATGGCGTCCAATTCTGGACCTGTCTACTCTAAACACCTTTCTGGACATTCCAAAATTCAAGATGCTGTTCACCAGTTACTTCCTATGCTAGGCAAGGATGCCTGGTTGGCAACTCTCGACTTAAAAGAGGCTTACCTGCATATCCCAATCAGGGAATCTTGCAGAAGATTCCTGTGCTTCAAAGGAGGCAGCATGCATTATCAGTTCTCTGCACTCCCGTTTGGCTTGTCTACTGCGCCCAGGGTATTCACAAAGTGCCTGGCTCCAGTAATTGCATTTTGCAGGCAAAGAAATATTCAAATATATCCATACCTGGATGGTTGTTTAATTCAGGCAGAAAACCAGGCCATTCCTTTAAAACATCTGGCGTTTGTAAAAAGACTTCTAACCTGTCTAGGGTACACCATAAACAAAAAGAAATCTCAAATGGTAACTTTTCAAAAAATTACATTCCTGGGTGCAAGCTTGAATACATCTGCCCAGATGGCTTTCCTTACGCCAGAAAAGCATTTTCATTTGGTGACTTACTTCAAACAGGTGGCCACAAAAACCCTGCTGTCTGCAAGGCAAATACTGCAAGCCTTGGGGTTCATGGCCTCATGCATTCTTCTAATTCCATATGCAAGACTGCATATGAGGAAACTTCAGTGGTACTTAAAAGGTTTATGAAGTCAACATTGTCACAGCCTGGAAACAATGATTCCTATCATACCTTGCCTGAGACTAGAGTTCCTGTGGTGGGCAGAGGCCTGCCGCCAAAACAAGGGACTGCCATTTGCACCACCCCCTGCCACCCAAACCCTAACTACAGACTCATCAGACTATGCATGGGGGGGCTCATCTGGTAGGGAAATGCATTCAGGGCAAATTGAACCCAAATCAAATGCACCTTCATATCAATCAAAAAGAAATGCTAGCTGTACAGAATGCACTGACAGCCTTCAAGGACTACCTTCATCCAGGACAATTATTGATAAAGATGGACAACACCACGGTTATGTGGTACATAAACAAGCAGTGGGGTACACATTCATACCCCACTCTGCAGACTAGCCATGGCATTGTGGAACACGGCCTTGAGCTGCCAAGTACAACAACAAACTCAATTCCTGCCAGGAAAGTAGAATGTTCTGGCAGACGAACTAAGCAAAAATCTCATGGACCCTCAGATGGAAACTGGAGCCACGGGCTTTCAACATGTTGACATGCAAATGGAGGAGCCCAGACATAGATCTTTTTGCCTCACCCCAGAACTATCAGTTTGACAAATTTTGCACAAGAACTCCTCACAAAAAAGCCTGGAAAGTGGATGCTCTGTCCTTCAGCTGGAAAACCCTATCAGTCTATGCCTTTCCCCCTCTGCCTTTGCTCTCCAAAGTTCTACTAAAAGTCAAACAGGACAAGCCAAAAATTATTTTGATTGCTCCAGACTGGCCTCGCCAACACTGGTACCCACTCCTGTGCAATGTGTCACACATTTCTCCGTGGCACCTGCCTCAGACACCTTCCTTACTGTCTCAGCAGGAGATCCAAATTCTGAACCTCCAGCTCCAAACATTGAATCTTACAGCTTGGCTAATCACTTAAATGCACACTTAGCATCCCTCAGCAAACCTGTGATGGATGTCATTTTGAAGGCGAGAAGACCTAGTACTAGAAAATCTTATGCCGACAAATGGAAAAGGTTCTGTGCCTGGAATCCATCTCAAGGGATGAGCACAGCAGTGCCCAATTTACCTCAGATTTTGCTTCATAAGGGCCTGTCTTTTTCTTCCATAAAAGTCCATGACTCAGCCATTTCAGCTCATTACAACACAGACCCCCCTCTTCTCTCATCCACTTCTAAAGCAGCATCTCAGAGGGGCCAAAAACTTAAGACCACCCAGGTGAGCTCCAACCCCTGCATGGGACCTTAACTTTGTATTGGAGAAACTCACTCTACCTCCTTTCGAGCCAGCTTTAACTGCAGACTTAAAATTTTTTTCCTGGAAAACAGCCTTCCTTTTAGCAATCACTTCAGCTAGAAGGATATCTGAATTACAGGCCCTTATGGCAGTAGAGCCTTTCATCATCTTTCATGCGGACAGGGTGTCACTTAGGACCAGTCCATCCTTCATGCCCAAGGTGGTATCCAACATGGCTCTTAATCAGTCCATTCATTTGCCAACTTTCTTTCCCAATCCACAAAACAAGGGAGAGCGGATTCTGCATTCATTGGATGTACACAGACAACTTAGATTCTACTTGGACAGGATTAAATCTCGAAGAAAATCTGAACAACTGCTGGTAGCATTTGTTGCAGGGGTAGATGGGAAGGCTATTTCAAAGCAAACCATTTCTAAATGGATAAGCCATTGTATTAATTTCTGTTATAAGCACCATGGTAAACCTATCCCCCAAGGGATCAGATCTCATTCCACCAGGGCTGTATCTACTTCAGCAGCCTTTCTCAGAGGCATTCCTACCAGGGATATTCTAGAAGCTGCTACATGGAGTTCAGTTCATACTTTCACCAAGCATTATCACTTACCAATTTTCTCTAAATCCAGAGCTGGCTTTGCCACTGCTGTTTTGCAGGGCCTTATAGCTGGTCCTAATGCTGTATAAATCCGTCCTCCCAACCTTGGCTTTGGGAATCTACCCAAATGTAATGACTGCAACAGTGAAACACGATGAACATAGTACAGTTGTGTACACTTACCATAAATGTAGATGTTTGAGTGTATTCACTGTTGCAGTCCTGGTTACCCTCCCTCCAGCCCCCTGTTTTTCTTTTACTATAGATATATTTTTGTGTTTCTTATTATTTATATATATATATATATATATATATATATATATATATATATATATATATATTTGGGGGTCACCTGACATCTGGGGCAAGAAAAACTGATGTAATGGCGTTGCCTGCATGTTTTATACCCCTGACGACCTGACGTCATGGAAGAAGGGACAGCAACCGACGCAGGACCCAAGACTTTGTTAATCAGGCCGACTGAGGGCAACCTGCCAGCAGATTACCCAAATGTAATGGACTGCAGCAGAGAATACATTATGGTAATTGTACACAACTGTACTTTCTTTGCACTGCCCTTTGGCTTATCTACTGCGCCCAGGGTATTCACAAAGTGCCTAGCTCCAGTCATTGCATTTTGCAGGCAAAGAAATATTCAAATATACCTATATCTGGACATTTGTCTAATTCAGGCAGAAAGCCAGGACATACTTTTGAATCATCTGGCCTTTGTAAAAAGAGTTCTAACTTGTCTGGGTTACACCATAAACGAAAAGAAATCACAACTGGTACCCTGTCAACAAATTATATTCCTGGGAGCAGGCTTGAATACAACTTCCCAGATGGCTTACCTCACGCCAGAAAAGCATATTCATTTGACAGCTTACTTCAAACAAGTGGACCACAAAAACCCTGCTATCTGCAAGACAAATACTGCATGCCTTGGGGTTCATGGCCTCCTCCATTCTTCTAACTCCATATGCAAGACTGCATATGAGGAAACTACAGTGGTATCTAAAAAGCCTATGGTGTCAACATTCTCAAAACTAGAAATGATTCCTATCATACCTTGCCTATGCCTAGAATTCCTTTGGTGGGCAGAGGCCTACCATCAAAACAAGGGACTACCTTTCACACCAACCCCTGCCGCCCAAACCCTAACGACAGATGCATCAGGCTGTGCATGGGGGGCTCACCTGGCAGGGAAGTGCATTCAGGGCAAATGGAACCCAAGTCAAATGTACCTGCATATCAATCAAAAAGAAATGTTAGCTGTGCAGAATGTTTTGACAGCCTTCAAGGACCACATTCTTCCAGGACGACTAATGGTAAAGACAGACAAACACCACTGTTATGTGGTACATAAACAAGCAGGTGGGTACACATTCCTACCCCCTCTGCAGACTAGCCATGGCATTGTGGAACACAGCCTTGAGCTACCAATTGCACCTACAAGCTCAATTCCTACCAGGAAAATTAAATACGCTGGCAGACGGACTAAGCAGAAATCTCATGGACCCACACAAGTGGAAACTGGAACCAAAGATTTTCAGCATGTTGACAAGCAAATGGGGGAGCCCAGATATAGACCTGTTTGCCTTTCCCCAGAACTACCAATTGGACAAATTTTGCACAAGGACTCCCCACAAACAAGCCTGGAAAGTGGATGCTGTGTCCTTCAACTGGAAAAACCTATCCGTCTATGCCTTCCCCCCCTCTGCCTCTGCTCTCCAAAGTACTACTAAAAGTCAAACAGGACAAACCAAGGATGATTTTGATTGCTCCAGACTAGCCGTGCCAACACTGGTACCTCCTCCTGCGCAGTGTGTCATGATTATCTCCATGGTGCCTGCCTCAGACTCCTTCCCTGCTGTCTCAGCAGGAGAACCAGATTCTGCACCCTCAGCTACCAACACTGAACTTTGCAGCCTGGCTAATTACTTAATCTCTCCTTTACCATCCCTCAGCAAACCTGTGATGGATATCATTTTAGAGGCAAGGAGGCCTAGTACTAGAAAATCTTATGCTGAAAAATGGAAAAGATTCTGTGCCTGGACCCAATCTCAAGGGATGAGCACAGCAACGCCCAATTTACCTCAGATTTTACAATACTTAACTGAGATGCTTCACAAGGGCCTGTCTTTTTCCTCCATTATAATCCACACCTCAGCCATTTCAGCTCATTATAACACAGACCATCCCCTCTTCTGTCATCCACTGCTGAAGCATTTCCTCAGAGGGGCCAAAAGTTTGAGACCACCCAGGAGAGCTTCAACCCCAGCCTGGGACCTTAACATTGTCTTGGAGAAACTCACTCTACCTCCTTTCGAGCCAGCTGCTACTGCAGACTTAAAATTTCTTTCTTGGAAAACAGCTTTCCTTTTAGCAATCACTTCAGCTAGAAGGGTATCTGAATTACAGGCCCTTATGGCAGAAGAGCCTTTCATCATCTTTCATGCGGGCAGGGTGGCACTCAGAACCAATCCATCCTTCGTGCCCAAGGTGGTATCTAGTGTGGCACTTAATTAGTCCATTCATTTGCTAACCTTCTTTCCCAATCCACAGAATAAAGGGGAACGGATACTGCATTCCTTAGATGTGCACAGACAACTTTGATTCTACTTGAACAGGACTAAGCCTGAAAGGAGATCTGAACAACTGTTGGTAGCATTTGCTGCAGCGGCAGAGGGGAAGGCTATTTCAAAGCAAACCATTTCTAAATGGATAACCATTGCATTCATTTCTGCTATAAGCACCATGGAGAACCTATTCCCCAGGGGATCAGACCTCACTCCACCAGGGCTGCATCTACCTCTACAGCCTTTCTTAGAGGCGTCCCTACAAGGGACATCCTAGAAGCTGCTACCTGGAGTTCTGTACATACTTTCCCCAAGCATCATCATTTGCCAATTTTCTCTAAATCCAGAGCTGGCTTTGCCACTGTAGTCTTGCAGGGCCTTATAGCTGGCCCTAATGCTATCTAAACTCCTCCTCCCAACCATAGCTTTGGGAATCTACCCAAATGTAATGACTGCAACAGTGAAACACGAAGAACATAATACAGTTGTGTACACTTACCATAAATGTAGATGTTCCAGTGTATTCACTGTTGCAGTCCTGGTTACCCTCCCCCCAGCCCCCTGACTTCTTTTGGCTATACCTCTACTTTCCTTCATTATGCTTAAAAGCCTTTTTGGTGTATTTGCTTTTTTGTTGGAGGTATATTTTTGTGCTTTTATGTTTAATTGCTTCCCATTAGGGGGGCACCTGACATCTGGGGCAAGAAAAACTGATGTAATGGCGTTGGCTGCATGTTTTATACCCCTGACAACCTGACGTCATGGAAGAAGTGACAGCAACCGACGCGGACCCAAGACTTTGTTAATCAGGCCGACTGAGGGCAACCTGCAAGCAGATTACCCAAATGTAATGACTGCAACAGTGAATACACTCAAACATCTACATTTATTGTAAGTGTACACAACTGTACTTTTTGTTGATTGGATGGAACTTTGTGCCATCTTATTTAGGCAACCCTTTGGTAGTCTGTGAGCTCTCCTAGTCACCCATATGATTTGGAGACGCGTCTTATTCTACAGATGTCTGTCTCTTTGTGTCATGATCTTGTCGTCGGTATAATTGTGACTTGGCAGTGGTTTAAATGGCTGCTTAAAGGTACTCCCTGTTTGTCCTTCTTTGAAGATTCCCTTCACTTCCAAGAAGCCTGAACATCTTGGTTGACAGAGTTGCTTATCCAGCATTTGAGTGTACTAGCTTTAGTGCATTGAAGTTCATTTCTTTGAAAATTCATTTTTTTGATAGCCATCTGTGTGTATAATGCATCTGTAGGTTTTAACATGTAGAAAAATGTGTGTCTTTTCACAGTGATTGTGTATCCCTCAGGGTGAAATCACACTTCTTTATGCAGCTGGTCTCAGAACCACTCCAGTCATGTCCCCGTTTTCTTTTTGGTTAGATAAACCACTTTTCTTTCCAAAGCTGGTCTCAGAACCAGCCCAGTCATATCTCTGTTTTCTTTGTGATGGCAGAAATTGTGTGTGTGTGTGTGTGTGTGTGTGTGTGTGTGTGTGTGTGGTGGGGGGGGGGACTTCATATCTTGAACATAAAGCAGCTCAGATGCTACCCAAGAGAGGTGCCCAAGTTTAGAGAGACAGATGATTAGTTCATCTGCTTCATACTGGTAGAAAGGGCTTATAGTTCCCTAGACATGGGTTTGAGTACCCCTGTATTCATTTGAAAGTCCTGCAACCTGGAACAACTTATTTTACCAGGTACAGAGCTTCTGTGTCATACTTTAAAATGAGATGTTTGCTCCTTGTGTTTATCTGACGACAAATGCTGTTAAGTTTATTACTTCAGCATACTGATTATACACTACTGATATGCACTGGTGCCTCGTATGTAGTGCTTTGTGGAATGCTGACCTTTTTTCGGAGGTTGGCAGACATGGTTCAGGAGAAATACGGTTCATCTTCAGCATCATTGTATACTGAGAGTCTGATACAGTGCAAAATTCTGATTAATATGCTTCTACAAAGCTTTTCATGGCAGTACAGGATTACCATTGTGCTTCAGAGAAGTCCTAATGTAGGCGTCCGTGACGTATTTTTTATTTCTGAGTGTGGAATTCTGTGAAACTGTAGCAGAGCAACGTGAATGTACGTGAACGTGAGTAGAAAAAAAAAATTGTTCTGTCTTATATCACATATGCTTTTCTACTTTGAAGCACATATTTTTTTTTTTTTTATGACTAGTATTGCTAATTGAACTTTTATGTCTTTAAACTGAATTATTAATGTGATGTATATTTTATGTGGAGCTTTTCTTCCCGGGCCTCTACTGAAAATAGACATATATCTAGTTAGACTAGCCCGGTCAACAAATGTAAAATAAAATAAAAAATAAAAATAAATAAAATTTTAGTAAATGGCGGCAGAAGCCTGTTGAAAGAACCATAGTCTGTGTAGTAGGAAATTTAGTGCTGTATGAGCAATGGAACTAATTGTAATTAAAGCATCTGCTTTGACAGTGGTGTTGCACTTCTGAAGAGGTAGCTACAGAACTGTAGTTAACACAATTTCTCAGAAAATGAAATTTTAAATTATCTGCTTTTAAGTGGATTCTGCTGGTTCATAGGTAGGTACTCGGGTATCTGCCCGAAGGCATTTATAAGCCTAGCCAGAATGTGCTGGCATTTGCTGCCCCCTTAGATTAGTTCCCTATGCCTCTGTCCAGCAGAGCCACTGAAGTAATCCCCAGAGTAAACTTTCTGTTTCCCATCCACTCGTCAAGGTTTCTTTTTAAGAGTGTTAGCGAGGAGCTCTGCCTAATGTAGATTGGAATCTTGTTCCAAAGCATAGGAAGTCTCTGGGACAGGAATGTATCCCTCCAGCATGTCCTATTTATTGTTGCGGTGAGGTTTAGATCCCTAGAGCTTGTGGCTCGAGGGGATAAGGTTTTCTTTAGGTGGAGCATGTCCATCAATTCTGGGTTGGACATGGCCTTGTATGTCAGGCAGAGATCACCTCTGAGTAGGCAGTATGCAACCGAGTACAGCTGGAGTTTCTTCAGTCGAGCTGCATAGGGCATCTGTTTGAAGCCAGTGATCCTCTTGGTGAGGTACTTCTGTGGTCTTTCCAGCTGTTGCAGGTGTCTTGTAAGGTACATCCCAAATGAGGCATTGTACTCACAAGGGATAATTGGCTAGGCTTAAAATGGCTTGCAAGGGCAGTTAGCCTAGTATGAACCTATATTACTCCAGGATGGGTCTGATGAGTGATGAGTAGAGGGGCAGAATGACCTCTTTTGATCTGGATGCGAACCCTTTTGTGATTAGGTGGGCCACGTAGAAGGATTTTCTAACCACTTTGACAATGTGATTATTAATGGTGAGATTAGTATCTACTTGGGTCCCCACATCCCTTATTACATCTTCCGTATTTAGGGAACTTACCCATCTATGTGATAGTTTGGTGTAAAGGGTATGGCCAGTGTATTTAATAAGTGCAAGAGTCATGGCTTACTAGATGAAATTCTCTGTGTTATAATTGGTTAATTCTGTCCACAGTACAGCCAGACTTAGTATTATTTAGTCATTTCTTTACTAGAAGAGAAATGACAGCAAATGGTGTAGAGGTTAATGTATGCGATGAACAGGGGAGCTGAAGAATATTTCATTGTTTCTGTATTGCTGCATTTTGTGATTGTGTTCAGAATTTGTGAAAAGTGGCACATAAACGATAATCAAACTGAAGCCACATCATTTATATTTTGGTTCAGGTTTTATTGAGATTTACCTTCAGTTGGTCGACTAACATGAATGATAACATACTGAAGGTGAACCACTGTACTTCGAAAATGGAAACTTTGACTTCCTAGTACACATGAGCCGATGTTGTTGCACATGCAAGTACTACTTCAAAAAAAAAAATCCCCCAATGTCTTGGGCTATAACTCTGAGATTGCACAGTCGCGAGGAAAGGGAATATTCTCCTACTCTGGGATTGTCACTCACACACGTGTCTACCATCTGTATAGTTGACCAAATGCAGTCTATTAAACAGATGTTAACAGAACTCCCTGTCGACCAAACCAAAGGAACTCCATTGAGAAGATGGAGAAGTAGAATTGTTTGATCTGATGTTGTCATTTTCATTCCTCAACTGTTGGGTTCAGATCTGATCCTCTTTTTCCATCTTGTGGAGCACTGAAACACTCGAGCTCCTCCCTTACCCACAATGCATTAGTCCCCTACCATATACCCCAGATCTCGTTTGTCACTTTTCCATACAGAAATGGTCACTGTTAGCTCTCGTGCAGTAACAAATATTTTGCGAGTTATAGTAAGAAGTTTATATCGTTAATTATTTGTCTTTACATTGTTTTTTTTTTTAATTTTTTTTTTTTTTTTTTTTTGCACATCCTCCTTTGCCCTTTTCAGTGTATTTCTAAATACCATAGCTGGTATTTCTCTTTCCCATTTCTCCCTTATACCTCTGAGGTAGTTTGCTTTATTAATATTGTTGTTAATGTTTACTATTCCTTTTTTCTTTAGCTGAAATGGAAAAAAAACATTTTTCTGTAATATTCTTTTCTATTTATTGCAGTAGTTATAACTGAGAAACACTCCAGTTTTAAAAACTGTACGACCTGTAGCCATAAAATCCCATTATTGGATGCACACGCTGTAAGTGTTTATTGTTTAGGTCCAGCCCATTTGGATTCTGCCTGTGATATTTATAATGCCTTTAATCCTTGGACACTCATTGATCATAGAATCAAACTTATTTTAAGAGGATTATTCCCCTCTACATCCTCAGATACAGCATCTGCAGTGCAAACCCCTAAGAAATCTGACAAGAAAGAGGCCAAGAAACGTTACCCGGACCCTGCAAGTTATTTGGCTCTGGGTTAGGAACCTCCTCAAAAACTTTGAAAACCTTCAGATCCAATCTCTTCGAATCTGAAGAAACCATCCAGTCCAGCTACTTTGGATCCAAAGACTGTGATAGAAGTATCTGATCTGACAAAGCATAAAGGAAAATCTGATGTTGTCCTTTTCATTCTTTTTCACACATGGGTTTAGGATCCAACTCAGCTGCATCTACAAGACTTTAGATCCAAATCTTGAGCTCCTCCCTCTACCAACAGTGCCCTATTCTTTCCCTAACTCTTCAGATATCATTTGCCACCATCATAAGATGGATCTAACAATCTCGAGCAGTGAGAGAAAACTTTTCAGTATTTTCTGGTGTAGTTTTAGCTATCTTTGTCTTAATATAAGAATTAGTGATGATGTTCATCGTGCATACAGCTGCAGTCATAACAGATGGGGTTCTCCTGCCATCAGGCGGGTCCTCGGTCGGCCGAATTCCAAAGTCTAGGTCCGGCGTCGGTTGTCGTCGCTTCTTCCCTGACGTCAGTGCGACAGGGGAATAAAGGAACCAGCCGACGCCATTTTCTTCAGTCTTTCTTGCCGCACGGTGCCCGAAGCAGAAGCAGTTCTGAAGTGCCGGTCGGCCAGCTCCTGAGATTATGAAAATTTGGAAACCGAAGTCTTCTTGAAAGCGAAGTACCCCGTTGGGGAAACTTTTCTTGCCTCAGACCGATGTCAGACAAAGTTAATAATTGTATTTCTTGTGGGAAGCAAATACCACATAAGGATTTCCATTCCCTCTGTATACCTTGTTTAGGCCCAGACCACGACGTCTCGGTCTGTCGCTTTTGTGCTACATTCAACAAACGCACCATTAAGCGTCGGGCGGAGTTCGCCCAGCATTATTTTGGGAAAGCATTTAACTATATTATGTCGTCGGATACGCCGACTCCAGTTTTGTCGACCTCTACCGACACCACGCCAAAGCCGACTACACGTGGTCCAGTTCTCAGCGAGGCGCCTACGCAGCCCCTGACTACCGTCGACACTTGTTTGGTGGTGTCTCCTGTGCCCGAGGTCGCAGGCTCCTCGGCCCACACCCTGACTGCAGATACCGAAGCCACTCTTGGCGTTGAAACTCAGAATGTGGACAGGTCCACCTCCACTCAAGGAGTCTTCAGACCTTCCTCTTCTTTCTCCATCAAGGCTTTCACTAAGTCTAAAGCAGCCTTGCACTCTAAGAGACAAGCTACACAGGGCCCATCTACAGGCCCCATGCCTAAGAAACAGATGCTTAAAATGGCTGAGGATTTAATTACTCTTATCAGAGGTTCTCAGCCCCCACCGGACAAAAGGCCCAGAGTGGAGGAAGATTCCCCCTCCTCTGATCAGGGCTCTATTATTTCAGAGCACTCTGATGATCAGGAACATTCTTACTCCCCATTTGAAGACTCTGATGCGGAGGAGTCCATCCCTTCTGTATCCCCCCCTGAGGATTACTCATTTGGGGAAACTTTGCATACCTTAAGGGAACACTTCCACTGGGAAGGCCAAGATTATTCAGATTCCAAGAAAAGGCTTAGGGAATTTCTCTTGCTACCTCAACACAGGCCTCTGGCTATACCTCCTGTCTTGGACATCCTAGATGATGTTTACTCTGAGGCCTGCCTTAACCCGGACTCTCTACCTCCAGCTCCAGTTAAGCCTGACAGGTACTACAGGGTTCCTGACTCACACCAATTTCTATACAAAAGCCATGCTGCTGACCCGGAAACCATCTCACAGGGCCCCAAGGGAGTTAAGGCCTCCACTGCTAAAAATCCATTACCTTCCGAGAGAGACTCCAGATCCTTAGAAAGGTGGGGAAAAAGGTATATACCTCGGCTACCTTAACCTTGAGGGCCTTAAACTGTCAGTTCCATATGCTAAAATACCAACAGTTTTTGTTATCACAATTGAAAAGTAAAATGTCACAACCTGAACAACCAGACTTGAAGGAGTTGCAGGATTTGATGCATAGTGCAGAACAAGTGGGTAAGCATACCTTACAATGTGGTTTTGATGCTCTAGAGGCCTCATGTAGAGCTGCTGTTACAGGATCAGTCATACGTAGGCATGCCTGGCTCAAGGAACAAGCCTTGCCTGATCATGTTAAAGCTAAATTACTGGACGCCCCTCTTCAAAAGGATGTACTATTTGGTGCTAATGCTGAGGAGGTATTAAGGAAAATGGAGGAAAAGGCTAAATCAATGCAAACTGTGAAAGATTTTCTACAGGTACAACCCCCACGTTTTAGTAGAAATTGGCCTTCCAAAAACTGGTCCTTTCCTGCCACGGACAGACCCCAAAGAGGCAGATACAGGCCCGAGGGGCAGAGGACAATCCCAAGGATCGCTTAGAGGCAGACAATGGCAAGCTCCTACACAAAGAGGTGGTGAGGATAACTCGCAATCTTTCTGAAAGCAAACCCAATGACTTCCCCTTTTCATGCTAAGCAAGTCTCAAATGGCAGCCCCTTAGGAGGAAAGCTGGCATTATTTTCAAAATTGGCATATTGTCACAAAGGACAAATGGATCCTGGACATTATAAACAGAGGCTACAAATTCCATTTTCACACCCTTCCAAAATGAGAGGCATGCCAAACCTGCCACACAATCAAAGGGCAGAGGCACAAAGGCAAATTACAGATCTCATAAACATGAAAGCTATTCAAGAGGTACCTACGCATCGAACAAGGTCAAGGTTTTTATTCCAGGCTATTTCTGGTACCAAGGAAGGGAAAAGATTGGAGACCTATTTTGGACCTATCCATCCTAAACACATTTCTACTGCACCAAAATTCAAGATGCTCACTCTACAGCAACTTCTTCCCATGCTGGGCAAGGAGTCTTGGCTGCTAACATTGGACCTCAAGGAGGCATACCTGCATGTCCCAATCAGACAAAATTGCAGAAGGTACCTCAGATTTCTTGCAGGTTCAACCCATTATCAATTCTCTGCATTGCCCTTTGGCTTATCTACTGCGCCCAGAGTATTCACAAAATGCCTGGCATCAGTAATTGCCTACTGCAGACTTCAAGGGATACAAATATACCCCTATTTGGACGACTGCCTGATCCAAGCGGACAGCACGCACATTCTTCTGAAACATCTGGCTTATGTAATAATGTTGTTGAACTCTCTGGGATACACAGTCAACAAAAAGAAATCAAGGCTAATACCCTCTCGGAAGATAATTTTCCTGGGTGCCAGTTTGGACACAAACACCCAGATGGTACCTCACGCCAGAGAAGCAGGGGCAACTAATTCAATACTTCAGAGCACTAGCAAATTGCACCAGGCTGACTGCAAGGAAAATCCTGCAGGCTCTGGGATTCATGGCATCTTGCATCTTACTAATCCCATGTGCAAAGCTGCATATGAGGAAACTACATTGGTACCTGAAAAACATATGGTCTCAACACAGCCACAGTTTGGAAACAATAATACCACTAATTCCATGTCTGCAAAAGGAATTTCTGTGGTGGGCTCAAGCATGTCAAACAAACACAGGTCTTCCATTCAGCAAGCCTCAAGCAAATCAAGTCATCACAACAGACGCCTCGGACTACGCCTGGGGCGACATGACAGATCGGTGCATTCGGGCAAATGGTCCCAAAAGAAAAGCACCTTCACATCAATCAAAAGGAAATGCTAGCAGTAATAAATGCTATAATAGCTTTCAAGGACCTTCTACAACCAGGTCAACTATTGATAAGAACGGACAACACCACAGTTATGTGGTACATAAACAAACAGGGAGGAACACATTCTTACCCCTATGCAGACTGGCCATGTCACTTTGGAACATGGCCATGGACTTACAAATGGAACTACAAGCACAGTACTTGCCAGGCAAGGAAAACACGCTGGCAGACAACCTAAGCAGGAATATGACAGATCCACACGAGTGGAAATTGCATCCAAAAGTTTTTACAGAAATAATCCAAGAATGGGGAAGGCCAGACATAGATCTTTTTGCCTCCCACAAAAATCACCAATTGACAAAATTCTGCTCAAGGATTTTCCATCCAAAGGCCTGGAGAGTGGACGCTCTCTTTCAGTTGGACATCAATGACAGTTTATGCCTTCCCACCTCTTCCTCTGCTGCCCAAAGCTCTATTGAAAACCAGAGCAGACAGACCAAAGATGATTCTCATTGCTCCGGACTGGCCAAGGCAACACTGGTACCCACTCCTGAGGAGCCTGACGCATTCCCCACCATTGACCCTGCCTCTAATGCCTCTTCTTCTGACTCAGCACAGCTTCAAAACTCTTCACAGCCAGCTAAAAACACTCAATCTAGCCGCATGGAAGATTCCTTAGCATCACAACAGGCCCTACTCTCCAAGGAGGTGCAAGATGTCATTTTGGAGGCCAGAAGGCCATCAACTAGAAAAGCTTACTCCGCAAAATGGAAACGGTTTTGTGTCTGGAATGAGAAAAAGGGCCAGGATCCTGGAAAACTGAATTTACCTCAAATACTACAATATTTGGCTGAGCTGCTAAGCAGTGGACTTTCATTCTCCTCCATCAAAATCCATGCCTCAGCCATTTCTGCAGAATACAACACTGATCCACCTTTATTCTCTCACCCTCTCTTAAGGCAGTTCCTCAGAGGGGCTAAGAATCTAAGACCTCCAAGGAAACAACCAATACCTGCTTGGGATCTTAATTTCATTCTGGAAAAACTGACCTTGCCTCCCTTTGAGCCAGCTGCCTCATCAGATTTGCAATATTTGTCCTGGAAAACAGCTTTCCTTCTGGCCATCACCTCAGCTCGTAGAGTTTCAGAACTACAGGCTCTCGTGGCTGTCCAGCCTTTTATCATCTTCCATCAGGACAGAGTTTCCTTACGAACAAACCCATCCTTTATGCCTAAAGTGGTATCCAGAGTAGCTTTAAATCAGGCCATACATTTACCTACTTTTTATCCTAATCCTCAAAACAAAGGGGAGAGATTGCTACATTCCTTGGACATCCACAGACAACTGCGTTATTATTTGGACAGAACAAAGCCTTTCAGGAAATCAGAACAGCTCTTTGTGTCCTATGCTGTAGGAGCTCAAGGAAAGCCAATTTCCAAACAGACAATCTCAAAATGGATAGCCCACTGCATACGCTTTTGCTATTCCTTTCATGGCAAAACTGTACCTACAGGCATTAGAACTCATTCTACCAGGGCCACAGCCACCTCTGCAGCTTTCCTCCGAGGAGTTCCTACCAAGGATATTTTGGAAGCAGCCACTTTGAGTTCGGTGCATACCTTCTCCAAGCACTACAACCTACCATTATACTCCAAATCTAGAGCAGGCTTTGCCACTGCAGTCTTGCAGGGCATTTTGGCTCCTTCTAGTTCCACCTAGTGCCTACCACCTCTTTCTTAGCTTTGGGATTCTACCCATCTGTTATGACTGCAGCTGTATGCACGATGAACATAGTACAGTTTTGTACCTACCATAAATGTAGATGTTCGAGTGCTAATACAGCTGCAGTCCAGGTTTCCCTCCCTCCTTCCCCTCTTGGGACAGGCCTATAGGCTAACACATCCTCATACAACCTGATTGGGGTATTCATTTATGATGTATTTGCTTGCAACTACTGTATTTTGATTATATTGCACTGCATTATTACACAAATTTGTGTGTTGCCTTCCTTCTGGGGGCTGCTGACATCTGGGGCAAGAAAAACTGAAGAAAATGGCGTCGGCTGGTTCCTTTATACCCCTGTCGCACTGACGTCAGGGAAGAAGCGACGACAACCGACGCCGGACCTAGACTTTGGAATTCGGCTGACCAAGGACCCGCCTGACGGCAGGAGAACCCCATCTGATGTCCTTCATGGATGCATCTGCAGTCATAACAAGTGGGTTGTCCTGTCGTCAGGCAGCCCTGCAGTCGGCCGGATTCCAAAGTCCGGGTCCGGCTTCGGCTGATGTCGCACTTCTCCCGACATCATCTCTGTTGGTCTTCGGGTATAAAAGCATCAGCCGACGCCACAGAGATTACTTCTACCGAATACTACTTCGAAGACTTCTAAAGCTAAGTACCCCGTTGGGGACTCTTTCTTGCCTCAGCCGATGTCAGAAAAAGTTAACAATTGTTTAACCTGTGGGAAACAAATACCTCATAAAGATTTCCACTCATACTGTCTGCCTTGTTTAGGCCCAGCCCACGACGTAGCAGCCTGTTCGGCCTGTGCTTTTAACCGATTTAACGCTTAGGCGGTCGGAGTTTGCAGAACAGTTTTTCGGTACTGATTTTGCGTACATTATGCCGCCGGATCCTCCGACTACTCCAAAAACGCAAAGATAAAGACCGACACTCATGGTCCGCGGTTTCGACGAAACCACGGTAAAGCAAGCGAGTGTCTCGTTTGCGAAACCGAGAAAACTGCTCAAAGTACAGCTGAACCTATTCTAACAACTGAGGCCCCTGCTACAACTCTTGAATCGACCTCAGAAATTTTACCCACTACGGTGGTGGACTTATCAGACACCATCCCCTTGGATGTCTCTACCCCAGCACGTGGTGCTGCTAGGCCTCCAGCTGCCATGTCCATTAAGGCCTTCGCCAGGGCTAAAGCAGCCAAGACTACTAAATCAGTGCCTGTAAAACCCCCCACATCCAGGCCCTCTTCTAGTTCTCAAATGCTTTCTTTGGCAGAAGATTTAATTTCTTTAATTAGAGGATCTCAACCTCACCCAGCTAGGGCCTCTCAGCCCCCTGAGAAGAGATCTAGGGCAGAGCCCCCTGAGCCAGTTTCTACTGATGATTCTGCTGATGAATCAGACATAACTGATCAGCCTGAGGCTCCCTTCTCCAATTTTGAAGATTCGGATGCTGAAGAATCCATTCCAGCTGCTTCCCCACCAGAAGAATTCTCCTTTGGGGAAACCTTGCATGCCATGCGAGAACAGTTCCAAGGGCAGCAACAGGATTTTTCAGACTCCAGAAAGAGACTTAGGACCTTTCTGCACCTCCCACAGCACAGGCCCTTAGCTATACCTCCTGTTCTCTCTGTGGTGGATGATGCTTTCAATGATGTTTGCTCCGGCTCCAGATTCTTTACCCCAGCCCCTGCCAAACCAGACAGATTTTACAGGGTGCCAGATACTCATCACCACCTTTACAAGGCCCCACTTGCAGACCCAGAAACTATATCCCAGGGTCCCAAGGCAGTAGCCGCGACCACAGCTAAAAACCCTATTCCTTCTGAAAGGGAAGCAAGGTCACTAGACAGATGGGGTAAAACGGTCTACACTTCAGCTACTCTCTCAGCTAGAGCTTTAAACTGTCAGTTTCACATGATACAATACCAAGAGTTTATGCTTGATCAGTTAACTAAAAACTAACCACTGATGAATCTCTTGATAAGAAATATGTATTAGAGATGGTAAATAACATACAACAGGTTAGCAACCATTCCTTAAAATGTGGCTATGATGCACTGGAGGCTTCATTTAGATCAGCCATGACAGGCACAGAGATAAGAAGGCATGCATGGCTAAAGGAACAAGCTTTACCGGATCATGTTAAAGCTAAGTTGCTAGATGCTCCTATGGACAAGACAAGTTTGTTTGGTACACCTGCCCAGCAGGTTATGAAGAAAATGGAAGAAAAGGCAAAATCTGTTCAAACTGTTAAAGATTTCTTGCAGGTTCAACCCCCAAGGTTTAGCAGGAACTGGCCTGCCAAAAATTGGTCCTTTCCTGACTCCACAAAATTTCAAAGGGTAGAAATAGACGTTCCAGAGGCAGAAACCAATCCAGAGGAGGTGCCTACAGAGGACGACAGTGGCAAGGTAACAACAGAGGCACAGACACAGCCACTGCCACTACATCAGCACAACCGCAGTGACTTAATCCTAAATCCGCCTACCAGGGAACAAATAGCAGCCCCTCTAGGCGGAAAGTTAACCTTATTTTCAAAGAACTTGGCACTACATAACAAAAGACAAGTGGATTTTACAAACCATAGATCAAGGTTACCGGTTTCACTTCCACACTTTACCAGTCAAAAGAGGAATGCCAAATCTACCTCCAAATCAAAAAACAGAGGCTCTACGCCAGATAATGGAGTTAGCAAACATGAGAGCTGTGGAAAGAGTGCCAACAGCAGAACAAGGAAAGGGGTTCTACTCCAGACTATTCCTAGTTCCAAGAAAGGAAAAAGTTGGAGACCAATTCTCGACCTGTCCACCTTAAATACATACATCATTGTCCCAAAATTCAAAATGCTGACCCTACAGCAACTTCTTCCCATGCTGGGCAAGGAGTCTTGGCTGGTAACTCTAGATCTCAAGGAGGCATACCTGCACGTCCCCATACGACCAATCTGCAGAAGATACCTCAGATTTCTTGCAGGATCAGAGCACTATCAATTCTCAGCATTGCCCTTTGGCTTATCTACTGCACCCAGAGTATTCACAAAATGCCTGGCATCAGTAATCGCCATTGCAGACTACAGGAATTCAAATTTACCCATACCTGGACGACTGCCTGCTACAAGGGACAACAAAAGCAAGCTGACAACAGATTTACAAAGGGTCATTTACTTGCTACAAGGACTGGGATACACAGTCAATTTACAAAAGTCAAGACTGATACCATCCCAAACAAGGACTTTCTTGGCTGAATTGGACACAGTACAACAACTGGCATTCCTGACTACAGAAAACAAAAGAACTTCCTCTTTACTTCTTGGCACTAACAAAACTGAACAAGTTAACAGCAAGAAAAGTTCTACAGGCCTTGGGCTTCATGGCATCATGCATAATCTTGGTCCCATTTGCCAGACTACATATGAGGAAACTACAGTGGTACCTAAAGAATTTATGGTCCCAACACAGACACAGTCTAGAAACAGAAATCCCACTAATTCCATGCTTAAAACAGGAGTTCCTATGGTGGGCTCAGGCATGCCAGTCAAACCCAGGCCTACCCTTTCGCAGATGTCAACTAAGCCAGACCATCACAACAGACGCTTCAGACCTAGGATGGGGGGCCCACATGCTGGACAAATGCGTGCAAGGATTGTGGACACAGGATCAACTTCACCTGCACATCAATCTAAAAGAAATGCTGGCAGTAAAACTGGCAATCCAAAAGTTCAAACCATTTCTCAAAGAGGGCCAGTTGATGATAAGGACAGACAACACCACAGTCATGTGGTACATCAACAAACAGGGAGGCACTCATTCATACCCCCTATGCAGAATGACCTTGGAGCTGTGGACCCTGGCACTCAGCTACAACATTCAGTTACAGGCAATATTTGTACCAGGGAAAGACAATACTCTGGCAGACATATTAAGCAGAACCACCGGATGCCCACGAATGGAAGCTGCACCGGACATCTTCAAGACCATCTCAAGAAATGGGGAATGCCACAGATAGACCTATTTGCATCACCTCTCAATTACCAGCTCAAAAAATTCTGCACAAGGACATTCCACCCACTAGCATGGAAAGGGGACTCACTCTCCTTCAACTGGAAAGGCGTAACAGCATATGCATTCCCACCTCTTCCTTTGATACACAAGGTACTGCTAAAAATAAGGGAAGAACGTCCAAGGATAATCCTGATAGCTCCAAACTGGCCAAGGCAACACTGGTACCCACTACTGAAGAGCATGTCTCGGAACAATATGTGGCCAATACCACTGATGCCTTTGATGTTAACTCAGAACAACTACAGCATCATACATCCAAACCTAAAAACGCTGCAACTGACTGCATGGAACATCACATAGCAGCAGCTAATCCAGAACTTTCCCAAAGAGTTAAAGACATTATTCTTGAAGCACGCAGACCTTCAACAAGAAGGAACTATGCTGGAAAATGGAAAAGGTTTGTCATTTGGAGTACGGAAAGAGGAAAAGATGTGTCAAACATAGATATACCTAACATTCTGGAGTATCTGGCGAACTTTTCATTCAGGCCTGTCCTACTCCTCCATCAAGATACATGCATCAGCTATTTCAGCAGAATACAGCTTTGATCCACCTGTTTTTCGCACCCTTTGCTCAGGCAGTTCCTCAGAGGAATCAAGAATGTAAAACCTCCAAGGAAACCACCATTACCAGCTTGGGATTTAAACTTTGTGCTAGAAAAGTTGACACTATCACCCTTTGAACCAGCAGCAACAGCAGACCTACAACACCTGTCATGGAAAACTGCTTTCCTACTAGCAATTACTTCAGCAAGGAGGGTTTCAGAACTACAGGCCTTAATGGCAGTGCAACCCTTCCTAATCTTCCACCAAGATAGAGTGTCCTTGAGGACTAATCCAACATTTATGCCCAAGGTGGTATCCAGAGTGTCTTTAAACCAGGCAATCCACCTACCTACCTTCTTTCCCAACCCACAAAACAGAGGGAAAGAATACTGCATACCTTGGATGTACATAGACAGCTACGCTACTACTTGGACAGAACAAAAATAGCAGAAAGACTGACCAACTCTTTGTAGCCTATGCAACAGGAAGGGAAGGAAAAGCTATTTCCAAACAGACAATCTCCAAATGGATAGGAAATTGCATACGATACTGTTACTCCTTCCATGGAAAACCAATTCCACAGAACATAAGACCTCATTCTACAAGGGCAACAGCCACTACCACAGCCTTCTTACGAGGAGTGGCAACCAAAGACATTATTGAGGCGGCTACTTGGACCTCCGTGCATACATTTGCCAAGCATTATAATTTGCCTCTTTATTCCAGATCCCGAGCAGGGTTTGCCACTGCTGTACTGCAAGGGATCCTAAACACACCATAATCTACTTTTATCCTCCTCCCCTAGTTGGCTATGGTATTCTACCCACTTGTTATGACTGCAGATGCATCCATGAAGGACATAGTACAGTTTTGTACCTACCATAAATGTAGATGTCCGAACTGGATAGCATCTGCAGTCAGGATTACCTCCCTCCTTCCCTCTGTGGTACTCCTAGGGTGTTTACCCTCCTAATAGCTAGCTTTTGGGGAGTCTTTTATGGTGTATTTGTTTGTATACATGTACATATATGCTTATTGCTGTGTTTACCTCTATCTATTTGGAAACATTGGCATCTATCCAAAATTTTTAGCCTGCAAGAGGGCTACTGGCATCTGGGGCAAGAAACACTGAGGAACATGGCGTCGGCTGCTGGTTTTATACCCGAAGACCAACAGAGATGACGTCGGGAGAAGTGCGACATCAGCCGAAGCCGGACCCGGACTTTGGAATCCGGCCGACTGCAGGGCTGCCTGACGACAGGACAACCCACTTGTTATGACTGCAGATGCTATCCAGTTCGGACATCTACATTTATGGTAGGTACAAAACTGTACTTTATGACTGCAGCTGTATTAGCACTCGAACATCTACATTTATGGTAGGTACAAAACTGTACTTTCTTCGTGTTTCACTGTTGCAGTCATCACATTTGAGTTATCTGCTTGCAGTAGCCCTCAGTCGGCCTGATTATCAAAGGCTTGGGTCCTGCGTTGGTTGCTGTCTCATCTTCCATGACGTCAGGTAGTCTGGTATAAAGCATGCAGCTGACGTCATTACATCAGTCTTTCTTGCCATACAGTGCCCAAAGCAGAAGCAGTTCGAAAGTGCCGGTCGGCCGACTCTTGAAATTTTCGTTTTCGAGTTTCAAATCCAAAGTCTTCAACTAAGCTAAGTACCCCATTGGGGATACTTTTTCTTGTTTTAAACCAATGTCAGTAAAAGTTAATAATTGTATTTCTTGTGGAAAGCAAATACCTCGTAAAGATTTTCATTCGTACTGCATTCCTTGCTTAGGCTCAGACCACGACGTACCTCGCTGTCGGTTTTGTGCCTTATTCAAACTTCGTACTGTTCGTCTGTTCATTTACGCTTCCAAATATTTTGGTACTCAGTTCAGTTATCCAGAAATGGCTTCAGTAAGCAACCCGACTACCAACTTTCCGAAAAAACACAAAGATAAAGACAGAGACAGACTGCATAGGTCCAAAGCTGCCGATGACGCTTCTCCTAAGCTAGTCGCCAGTTCGTCGGTACTCAGCGAGGCGCTTTCGCAGCCCCTGATACCTGCTACTTAAGATTCGGCTGCCTCTTCTGAGACCCCTTCGGAGTCCGGTATGCTGCGAGATGCTTCTTCGACTGTGGAACCTGCGGATGTCTATACCTTGGATGGTTCTGGAGCCACTGTGCAGGCATCAGCTTCTGAGGATGTATTCAGGCCTACTGATTTGCATATTAAACCGACACCCTCTTCTTCTTCAAGGCCTAAAACTTGATCCATGCATTGAAAACTGACGCCCAGACCGCACAGTCAGGCCCCTATGCCTAAAAAACAAATAAGAATGGCTGAAAACCTTATTATTCTAATCAGGGGAAGCCACCCTTCCCCCTCTAAGAGACGTAGGACTGATGTTCCTTCTGATTCTTCTGATCAAGATTCTGAAATTTCTGTTTTCTCTGATGACCAGGATTTGCCCTTATCTACCTATGAGGATTCTGATGCAGAGGACTCCATTCCCTCTGCTTCCCCTCCAGAGGATTTCTCTTTTGGTGAAACCTTGCATACTCTTAGGGAGCATTTCCACTGAGAAAGCCAGGATTACTCTGACTCCAAAAAAGAGGCTTAGGGAATTCTTACTCCTGCCTCAACACAGGCCTTTAGCTATCCTTCCTGTACTGGACATTGTAGATGATGCCTTCTCGGAATCTAGCCTGGCCCCTGACACTTTACCACCTGCTCCCAGAAAACCTGATAGGTATTACAGGGTACCTGACTCTCACAAATTCCTCTTTAAAAATCCTACTGCGGATCCCGAGACCATTGCACAGGGACCCAAGGGCATTAAGGCTACTACTGCCAGAAATCCTACCCCCTCTGATAGAGAATCCAGGACGCTGGATAGATGGCGTAAGAAGGTATACACTTCTGCAACTTTGGCCATTAAGGCCTTAAACTGCCAGTTTCATATGCTAAAGTATTTGCAGCATATTATTGAATTGCTTAAACAGAAAATGATGTTGATTCCTGACTGTGCATAAAATAAAGAATTACAGGATTTAATGCATTCTGCTGAACAAGTTGGAAAACATACTTTGCAATGTGGTTTTGATTCATTATAGGCATCTTGCTGGGCTGCTGTCACTGGGTCTGTACTTAGAAGGCATGCTTGGCTTAAGGAGCAATCTTTGCCAGATCATGTTAAAGCTAAATTACTGGATGCTCCCTTAAACCAAGACCGCCTCTTTATCAACAACGCAGAAGTAGTACTTAGGGGTTGGGAGGATAGCCTAATGGTTAAGTTGTTTGCCTTACAAACACAAGGTACAGGCTTTGAGTCTCACAGGGGATAATTGGCCAGGCTTAAAATGGCTCGCAAGGGCAATTAGCCTAGTACTAACCTATAAACCTATTTAAAAAGATGGAGGAAAAAGCTAAATCTTTGCAAACTGCTAATGATTTCCTGCAAGTACAGCCTCCCAGATTTAGTAGGCATTGGCCCTCTAAGAATTGGTCCTTTCCTGCCTCTTCCAGGCCTTCTCAGTCCAAACCCAGAACCAGCAGAACATCCAGGCTTCAGTCCCAAGGTACTCGCAAGCAAAAGCAGTGGGGCCTCCCCCTTCCAAAGCAGGGAGTAGTAAGACTCCCCCTATGGTAAACTTTCTCAAGAACTTAACTTTAAACCTTCCAAGCCCTACTCAACTGACTCTTTCCTTTAGGGGGGAAAGATTGCCCTGCATGCAAAACATTGGGAACTCGTTACCCAGGACAAATGGGTATTAAATATAGTTTCCCAAGGAAACAGATTCCACTTCCACTCAACGGTTGGCCAGACCTACCCCCAAATCAGTGGGCAGAGGCTCAAAAGCAAGTTCTCTCTCTTTTAAACATCAAGACTATTCAACCTGTCGAATAGGAAGAATGGGGGCAAGGTTTCTACTCAAGACTTTTCCTGGTACCCAGAAAAGACAACGCCTGGTGTCCTATCCTGGACCTGTCTATCCTAAACACATTTTTGGTATTCCCAAAATTCAAGATGCTAATTCTTCATCAGCTGCTTCCCATGCTAGACAAAGATGCCTGGTTGGTAACACTGGATAATCCCACCCCAACATCCCAATAAGGGAATCTTGCAGAAGATACTACGCTTCAGAGCAGGCTGCATGCACTAGCAGTTCTCTGCACTGCCCTTTGGCTTATCTACTGCACCCAGGGTATTCACAAAGTGCCTAGCTCCAGTCATTGCATTTTGCAGGCAAAGAAATATTAAAATATACCCATACCTTGGACGATTGTCTGATTCGGGCAGGAAGCCAGGACATACTATTAAAACATCTGGCATTTGTAAAGAAATCGCTAACTTCTCTGGGATACACCATAAGCGAAAAGAAATCACATATTGTACCCTGCAAACAAATTGTATTCCTGGAAGCAAGCTTGAATACAACTTCCCAGATGGCCTACCTCACGCCAGAGAAACAAGTTCATTTGACAGCCTACTTCAAACTACTGGCCACAAACACCCAGCTATCTCTAAGGAAAATACTGCAAGCCATGGGGTTCATAGCCTCTTGCATTCTACTAATTCCATATGCAAGACTGCATATAAGGAAACTACAATGGTATCAACATTCTCAGGACCTAGAATCAATGAATTCCTATCATACCTTGTCTACAGATAGAGTTCCTTTGGTGGGCAGAGACCTGCCACCAAAACAGGGGACTGCCATTCACTCTACCCCTGCTGCCCAAACCCTAACAACAGACGCATCAGACTATGCATGGGGGGCTCACTTGGCAGGGCAGTGCATTCAGGGCAAATGGAACCCAAGTCAAATGTACCTGCATATCAATCAAAAAGAAATGTTAGCTGTACAGAATGCTCTGACAGCCTTCAAGGACCACATTCTTCCAGGACAATTATTGGTAGACGGACAACACCACTGTTATGTGGTACATGCAGGGGGGGAACCCACTCATACCCTCTCTGCAGACTAGCCATGGCTCTGTGGAACACAGCCTTGAGCTATCAAGTGCACCTACAGGCTCAATTCATGTCAGGAAAGCTAAATACACTGGCAGATGACCTAAGCAGAAATCTCATGGACCCACACGAGTGGAAACTGGAACCAAAGATATTCAACATGTTGAGAAACAAATGGAGGAGCGCAGAGATAGACCTGTTTGCTTCCCCTCAGAACTACCAATTGGACAAATTATGCACAAGGACTCCCCACAAACAAGCTTGGAAAGTGGATGCCCTGTCCTTCACTTGGAAAAACCTATCAGTTATTGCCTTTCCCCCTCTGCCTCTCCTCTCCAAGGTACTACTAAAGATCAAACAGGACAAACCAAGGACAGTACTGATTGCACCAGACTGGCCACGCCAACACCGGTACCCCCTCTTGCGCAGTGGGTCACTGCTGTCAACCTGGCACCTGCCAAAGACTCCTGCCCTGCTGTCCCAGCAGGAGGGCCAGATTCTGCACCCACAGCTTCAAACCCTGAACTTGGCAGCCTGGCTAATTACCTGATCTCTCCGTTACCATCCCTCAGTAAGCAAGTGATGGCTGTCATTCTGGAGGCAAGGAGGCCTAGTACTAGAAAATCCTATGCTGAAAAATGGAAAAGATTCTGTTCCTGGAGCCAGACTCTGGGGATGGGGCACAGCAGCGCACAATTTACCTCAGATTCTTCAATACTTAACTGAGATGCTTCTCAAGGGCCTTTCCTTTTCCTCCATCAAAATTCATGCCTCAACCATTTCAGCTAATTACAATACAGAACCACCCCTCTTCTCTCATCCACTGCTGTAGCAATTCCTCAGAGGGGCCAAAACTTAAGACCACCCAGGAGAGCCCCTACTCCAGCCTGGGACCTTAACTTTGTATTGGAAAAGCTCACTCTACCCCCCTTTGAGCCAGCTGCAAACGCAGAGTTGAAATTTCTTTCTTGGAAACAGCCTTCCTTCTAGCCATCACTTCAGCAAGAAGGGTGCCTGAATTACAGGCCCTCATGGCAGTGGAGCCTTTAATCATCTTTGATGCGGACAGGGTGTCCCTCAGGACCAATCCCTCCTTCATGCCCAAGGTGGTATCCAGTGCGGTCCGTAATCAGTCCATTCATTTGCCAACCTTCTTTTCTAATCCACACAACAAAGGAGAACGGATACTGCACTCCTTGGACATGCACAGACAACTTAGATTTTACTTGGACAGGACTAAACCTCTCAGGAAATCTGAATAACTGCTGGTTGCATTTGCTGCCAGTGCAGAGGGGAAGGCCATCTCAAAGCAAACCATTTTTAAGTGGATAGGCCATTGCATTCATTTCTGCTATAAGCACCATGGAAAACGTACCCCACAGGGGATAAGAACATATTCAGCCAGGGCTGCATCTACCTCTACAGCCTTTCTTAGAGGTGTCCCTACCAGGGACATCCTAGAAGCTGCTACCTGGAGTTCTGTACATAGCTTCACCAAGCATTACCACTTGCCAATTTTTTCTAAATCTAGAGCTGGCTTTGCCACTGCAGTCTTGCAGGACCTTATAGCTGGTCCTAATGCTATCTAATAATCTCCTCCCATCCTTAGCTTTGTGAATCTATCCAAATGTGATGACTGCAGCAGTGAAACACGAAGAACATAGTACAATTGTGTACACTTACCATAAATGTAGATGTTCGAATGTATTCACTGTTGCAGTCCTGGTTACCCTCCCTCTGGCCCCCTGACTTCTATTGACTATACCTCTATTCTTGTTTGCTGTGTTTAAAGCTTTTTGGTGTATTTGCTTTTTTGTTGGAGTTGTAACCTTGTATATAATTGCTTCCCTTTATGGGGGCACCTGACATCTGGGGCAAGAAAAACTGATGTAATGGCGTTGGCTGCATTATTTATACCCCTGACTACCTGACATCATGGAAGATGAGACAGCAACCGACGCAGGACCCAAGACTTTGATAAATCAGGCTGACTGAGGGCAACTGCAAGCAGATAACCCAAATGTGTTGACTGCAACAATGAATACACTCGAACATCTACATTTATGGTAAGTGTACACAACTGCACTTTTCTTGTTCTTCTCCCTCCCTTTTTGTATTAGCTTTTCTCCGACGTTAAGAGTTTTTGACTTTATATAGACTCTTCTGTTCTTCCCACGTGCTTTTCTTACCACTTTTCTTCTCTCCTCTTCTCTTTGTTTACTTACATAAAAAAGGTATTTTGTGCGTTTTAGAATTAGTGGTTCTTGTTTAACCTCTTAACTGCTGATGTTAAGTTGTCTATCTCGCCTTCATTCTTGCTGGATGGGTTCGGAGCCGACCTCGGCTCCGACTCGGCCACTCTAAAAGCTCGAGAGTTGGTTCCACCGGCTCGAGGCTGCCCCTATATCCCACAATGCTAGGCGTGAATTACCTCAGATCTCGTTTGCCGCTACAGCGATCGAGGTGTTTTTCTACCGGCTCCAGGTTAGTCAAAGTTAGATTAGTTTAATAACTTTAAACTTACGCTAGCTTAGTTTATTTCTCTTTTACCCTTAGTGTAGTGGATATTATCCCTTCTACTTTTTTATCCAGCCCCTTTTTTTCTCAAGAACTATTAAGTTCTTTCCCTAGGCCTTCGGGCCCTTCCTTCCCATCCCTTAGGGTGTATATGTGTTTTGGTTAGGATATATTTAACTTAACTTACCTTTTCAGAAGTTTTGTTTTAAATAACTCTACTTAAACTTCTATCAGTGTAATCTGTGTGTGTGTGTTTCTGTGTGTGATTACACTTCGGTTCCTTGAGTATGTCCAAGGATTCAAAGGTCTCAGGCTTCAAGAAGTGTGACTCGTGCTGTCAGAAAATGTCTCTGACAGACGGTCACACTTCTTGTGTGTATTGCCTGGGACCTTTACACCTACAGGACTCTTGTGCTGTATGCCATGGCTTCAGCCCTAGAGTCCTGCAGGAAAGAAGAAACAAACTCATATTAAGGGGTTTGCTTAAGCCTGAAGGTTCCCTTTCTGTTACATCGGGGAAACCTTCTAAGGCTTCCAAGACCTCGGCTCCAGCTTCAGAGTCGAGGCCTGGGCTCGGCCTGCTGCTTCATCGGCTCCAGCTGGAGCCGATGAGTCTTTGACTACAGTATCTGTGGTTCCCTCGGCTCCGGCCGGAGCCGAGGCATTAGAGATTCCTGGGTCGGCTCCGATCAGACCATCGGAGCCGACATCTAGAAAGAGATCGAGGTCACCGTCCCTTGGCTCTGTTCATTCGGCTCCAGCGTCTCCCTTGCTGTCTGAACGGAGCCACAGATCTCACTCCTCCAGGTCATCGAGGCTCTCAGATCACGACCTCCAGAGGGTAGTGAGTCGACTTTTAAAGTCCGAGGCACTGGCCCAAATGCTCATCAGTCGATGCCTCAACTTATTCCTATAAATATTCCTCCTCCGACTCCTTTGAGTTCGGAGCCGGGGCGTCTCGGGACCGAGACTTTGGTAGCGTCGGAGCCGATACAATTGGCTTCGGCTCCGTCGTCGGCTCCGATTTCTTCTTTTGAAGAATCTCGGCGCCGGGCTTCCCTCGTCGGCTCCGAGGGGGTGAGTGGCATCGGACCCTTGTCCGACCCCCCTCTCCCTCTCGGTGCTTCTGCGCTGGTGAGTTCGGCTCTGACATCGGCCTCGGAGCCATCTCTGTCGGTGCCGAGGGAGGTTCTCAGCTTCTCGGAGCGGGGACCTCTGGCTCTGCCAGACAGGGGTGCGTACGAGGTCATGCGGAGTGTGTTGGAACATTGTTCGACTCCACAGTCGGCTCCGTCCGCCCCTCCCTCTTCGGTGCCTTTGGTTATGTCGACTCACTCCCTCATCCCAGACCGCAGAGAGCCAGCTCCTCAAGAATCCCCTGTGGGGATCTTATCCTCTTCTGAGGCCTCCCCTGAATTGGCAGGGGAGCCCCCTAGGAAGAGAAAGTGTAAGAGGAAGCACATAGACTCACCTGAGTCTGTCACCTCTGACACAGATTTAGAGGATTCCGAGGGTACCCCACGTTCCCCGTCTGAAGATATCTCCTTCGCAGACATTCTAGAGATCCTGAAACAGAGGGGAAATTGGCCAGCCCTTAACCCTTCGGAGGATGAATCTGTGTATCTTGAGGCGTTTGGCTCTCGCCCTTCCACCTCCTGGGTGTCCCCCCCCTTTGATCCCCTCATGCAGGTGGTGGCAAAGAAGGCCTGGACGGCTCCTGATTCAGTGGACCCTACCCCCAGGAGACCTTCCAAATTTATAACAGCACCAACTGACAAACAATTTCTCACAAAAGGTGTTTCTGTGGATGCTATGGTGGTAGCTGCTGCCACCAAGAAGGAACTAGCTGATCCTTCAGTGCCTGTTCATCCCCTAACAAAGAATCTAGGTCTATGGACAGGTATGGGAAGCGGATGTTCTCGTCAGCGACCTTTGCAATGCGTTCGCTGAACTACCTATGCCATTTCACCCGTCTCCAGAGAGACTTGATCAAGGAAGCGAGTGAGATGTTGAAGGATACTACAGCTGCAGATTTTCAGGACAAAATGAACACCCAGCTGACTACCCTTAATTCGATAGCTAACTCCTCCATGCGCCTCCTTTCATATGCGGCTGATGGAGCGAGTAGAGCCGCAGGGACAGGTGTTGCCTTACGCCAGCATGCCTGGATGCGACTATGCAACTTTGCGGACACCTTTAAAACGTCTTTCACTAACTCCCCGTTTGATGGATCATCTCTCTTTGGTCCTCAAGTGAAAGAAACCTTGACTAGGTGCGAGACGGATGGCAAAACTCTATCTGCCATCGGAGTCCGTTTTTCTACTCCTCCTAGACCTTACCCCAAAGGTCAGAAAAGTGGGAAAATGTGGTTCCACAAACAATCTCAAGGGAATTTGCCTGACGCACAAAGTTGGTTCCCCTCCAGAGGCAGAGGAGGGAACAATAATGGCAGACGTCGCCCTAGAGGCAGAGGGGGCCCGCAGAACCAGGGCAATCGAGAAGCCTTTTCCGATAAGCCTTTTCAGCATCCCTGAGGTGTTGCCCGACTGTCCACCTTCGGAGGCAGTCGGGGGAAGATTGTCACTGTACCCAGAAGCCTGGCTATCCCTGACTCAAGACAAGTGGGTACAGTCCATCATTTCCGAAGGCTATTCCATTCCCTTCGTTCGCATCCCAAACCAATCAAGAAAATCCCTTCCAGATGTTCCACCCGCTCAAAGAGATCTTGCAGCTTTGGAAATTTCAAAGCTGCTTGCAAAAAGAGCAATTCAACCAGTTCCAGCAGACCAACTAGGATCCGAATCTACTCCAGGTTCTTTTAGTTCCAAAGAAAACAGGGGACTGGAGACCAATTTTGGATCTCAGTATCTTGAACAAGTCAGTCAAGAAAACAAGATTTCGGATGGTCACGCTGCAGTCCATCCTCCCCCTATTGGGAAAGAGAAACTGGATGTGCTCTATAGACCTTCAGGATGCGTACTATCACATAAAAATGAACAAACCCGCCAGAAGATTCCTCCGCTTCAGGCTGGGAACCAGTCATTTTCAATTCAGGGCCCTGCCCTTTGGTCTCACCACTGCCCCCCGGGTGTTTACCAAATGCATGGCAGTGGTAGCTTCTCACCTGAGACGTCAAGGATTCCAGGTGTTTCCATATTTGGACGACTGGCTCCTCACAGCTCCCACCAAGCATCTTCTTCTAATGGCCAGGGACTACACCTTTCGCATTTGTCAAAAGTTAAGCATTTCAATAAATTGCGAAAAGTCTGTTTTGTCGCCTTCTCATACTATTACCTTCATAGGCGCAAATCTAGACACAGTCAACATGTCTGCGAGACTAACACATCAGAGAATAGCAGACATACACAAACTGGTCTCACTCCTCTTCAGCAGCAACAGAATCAAAGCCAGGTTAGTTCTGAAAGTGTTGGGGATTATGACGGCTGCCATACCTCTGCTTCCATTAGCCAGATTCCACATGAGAATCCTTCAATGGATGCTCTTCACGCAATGGTCATACCAGCAACTTCCGATGTCCCACACCATTATGATCACACAAACATGCAGAAATCATCATCTGTGGTGGATGTCTTCCCCTCAACTCTTATTGGGAAGACCCTTTGTTCCTTCCCCTCCGGTTGCTACTCTGACAACGGACGCCTCCCTGATCGGGTGGGGTGGCATTATCAGGGCAGAACTGTCCAGGGCACATGGCAACCAGACGAATGCCACTTGCACATAAATGTTCTAGAGATGAGAGCAGTGCTTTTAGCGTTGCAAGCCCTTCAAGACTCTCTTCCCTTGGGAACGATAGCAATCCAGACGGACAATATGTCCGTAGTGTGGTATATCAACAAACAAGGCGGAACCAGGTCCAACCCCCTGTGTCGAGAAGCACTCAGACTGTGGCAATGGGCGATTTCTTCTCAGCGGTTTCTGATAGCAACGCACATCCCGGGAAGTCCAATCAAATCGCGGACAAGTTGAGCAGAGCTATCCTCATGCCTCACGAGTGGTCTCTGAAAGACTCTGTTGTGAGAGAAATTTTTCTCAAGTGGGGTCAGCCTTGCTGTGACCTTTTTGCTACTCCCCAAAACAGCAAGTGCAGAGATTATTTCACCCTATTCCCTTTACCAGGCCAGCCCAGCAGAGACGCTCTAGTCCAAGTTTGGCCCGGGACTTCTGTATGCATTTCCTCCTTCCCACTAATCTCTCAAGTGATACAGAAAGCTATCGCTCAGAAGGCCTCGTTGATCCTCATTGCTCCTTACTGGCCTCGACAGGTTTGGTTCCCCTTTCTACATCATTTTCTGTTGGAGCGACCTTGGCATCTGGACCTAGTTCCAGATCTTTTGATCCATCAGTCGGGTCAGTTTCATCGCTCCCTTACCTCTCTGAACCTCACTGCTTGGTTCCTCCAATTCCGACCTTAGCCAGGCTTCCTCAAATATCTCACTCTGTTCGAGATATTTTGATAGCTTCCCATAAATCTTCCACTAGAAAGATTTATTTGAGTAAGTGGAAACGTTTCGCCCATTGGGCTCAAGGAAGGGACATAGATCCTTTCACTGCTTCCATCCAAATGGTCCTTGATTTTCTAGCTGAACTTTTCCATGCAGGTTCATCTCCTTCTACTCTTAAAGTTCAACTGGCAGCTATTTCTAACTTTCATGTGGGCATTTCAGAATCTGCCATAATGTCCCACAAGCTTTGCAAAGCCTTTTTGAAAGGGGTTTTTCTACTCAGACCCCCTATAAGAAATCCTCCTCCTCCTTGGGACCTAAATTTAGTTCTTAGTTCTTTGATTCTTTCCCCTTTCGAACCTGCAGTCTCCTGTTCTTTAAAATTGCTATCATGGAAGACTCTCTTTCTGGTAGCTATTACTTCAGCTAGAAGAGTTTCAGAACTTCATGCACTCAGCTGTCGACCTCCTTATCTGTTGTTCCATAAGGACAGGGTATCTTCTGAACCAACCCGTCCTTTTTACCTAAGATAGCCTCGGCGTCTAACCTAAATCAAAGCATTGACCTCCCTGTGTTTTTTCCAGAATATTCTAATAGGTCTGAACAAAAATTGCATTGGCTAGATGCTCATAGTCAGTTAAGGTACTATTTGGATAGAACCAAACAATTCAGAAAATCTGACCAGCTGTTTGTCTCCTATGCAGAATGCAGAAAAGGACTTTCAGTTTCAAAGGTATCATTATCTAGATGGCTAACATCTCTGATTTCCCTTGTTTATGAAATTAGACACCAAAAGCTGCCTAACAAACCTAAAGCCCATTCCACCAGAGCTTTGGCTACTTCTATAGCCTTCCAAGACAGACTGCCTATTGACACCATTTGTGCAGCGGCTACTTGGGCTACTCCTCACACTTTCATTTCTCATTATAAGTTGGATTTAGCTTCTAGGCATAGAGCTAACTTTGGTTCCACTGTTCTCAAGAGTCTGTTCCGTTAGGCCACCGGGACAAGGTGCTAGGACGGTCCCATCCAGCAAGAATGGCGAGATAGACAACTTAACATATAGAAGTTATGTTCTTACCATAACGTTCCATGTTAGTTGTCTTCTTCTCGCCTTCTTTCTTCGTCCCACCCTCCTTCCCTGGCCTGGACAGATCTAGAGGAGTTTGATTGTGACCTCTCTTTCTACCACCTCTTTGCGATAGGTATATGCTCTGCTGTGCATATTTCCTAGAGTCAGGCTTAGGTCACCCTTTCTCTTCCCATTGTTTTTAGAGGTGGAAATTTTCCAGTATTCCTGGTTGTATTTTTAGCTGGGCCTAGCTCACAAACGAGATCTGAGGTAATTCACGCCTAGCATTGTGGGATATAGGGGCAGCCTCGAGCCGGTGGAACCAACTCTCGAGCTTTTAGAGTGGCCGAGTCGGAGCCGAGGTCGGCTCCGAACCCATCCAGCAAGAAAGAAGGCGAGAAGAAGACAACTAACATGGAACGTTATGGTAAGAACATAACATCTGAAGTAGGAGATTCATTTGTCTGCAACCTGTGGGTTATGGATCCGATATCGGATCCGAACCGGCATGGTTTTCCAGCTATGGATCCAAGCTCTCAGCTCCTCCCCTCACCCATAATGCCCTGCTCTACCCTCATGACCTCAGATCTCATTTGCCGCGCATGGTGACTGGATTTGTTTCTCAAGCTCTCAAGCTAAGTGCTAGTTTTACTGTTAAATTTCAGAATTTTGAAGTTTTTATTGATTTTTTGTGTGAAAGTGTAGGTTTCCCCTTTGATATTTTTACTTTTTAGAGTTAATCTAAAAGTTATATCCCTCCCGCTGTTGGCGTAGTGTGTGTGTGTTGGGCCTGTGTGTGTATATTGGTTGTTTAGTTACTTTTAGTTTGGTAACTACTTTGTTAGATTGGGATGGCAGACCAACCCAAATCTATATTTTCTAAATGCTCGAGTGTGGCCATAAGCTTTCCCCAGCTGATGGCCACACTCGGTGATGCCTGAGGGTTGAACACCTCACATCTGGATGTTCCATTTGTGCAGGGTTCAACCCCAGGGCTGAAGGAGCGGAGGTCCAAGCTTGTTTTGGCGGGCCTTTTACCGCCGGACTCGGCTCTGACCTCCGCTCCTTCGGGAGTAACCGTGCCTGGTTATTCCCTCTGGCACCCCTCCTCCTCCTGGGACTCAACCTCCCGTTTCTGGTTGGAGGAGAGGGATGCTAGAAAAGGACGGAGGGAGAAGCACCATAAGCGCGGGCCGAGACCTCTGTTTCGGCCCGCCAGCCAAGCGGCTTCTCCCGGCTCTGTCGGCTCCATTGTCGGCTCGGTCTCCGGTCTCCAGTGTGTTTTCACGGGACCTGAGGAGGAGGAGACCCGATCTCCGTCGAGGCTATCGAGGAGGCACTCCAGGCCTACCTCGGTAGCCTCGTCGAGATCCACGATAGCCTTGGATGCTGATCTGGACGGATGATGAGAAGGTTCATCCAGGCCCAGATGCAGATGGGAGTGCTCTTGCCTCCCCTCTGGGGAGCTCAACCCCTTTTCAAACCGATTGCTCCTTCTCCGACCCGCTATCCGCGTTCGGAGCAGCTGGAGCCGAGCAGCCGGGCGGGTGGGTCGGCGCCGATAGTACTTTGTACGGATCCGACCCTGCCCTCGAGTGCATCGGATCCGACCTCGAGCCTGGATCTGAGCCTCGGATCCGGGGATCAGTGCTCCCGGCGCCATCTGTGTCGGGCGCACTGTCCTTCGGATCCGCGCTTGCGCGCCTCGATCCACTCTTCGGATGCGAGGGGGAGCCGATTCTCGGACCCTTTGGTCGAGGTCGGCTCCTTCGGGCGTTTGATGTAGTGGAGAGGGCCCTGTTGAGGGTCTCCGGACCCCGGCACTTGTTTCGCTCCGTCCCGCGCTCCCTCTGCACTGGGCCAGGCTTCCACCATCTGGCCCTTGGGACAGCCCGCTTCTGTGCCCCAAGTTGCTCCAATGGAACAAGTTGCTGCTTGCGAGGAGTCCTCTGACAGCCCCCAGAGGATGTCCTCAAGCATACGTGCAAAAGGAGGCACATTGACTCCCCGAGTCTCTCAGGAAGACACGGACTTGGGGAAGGGAAGGCTCCCCACGGTCACCCCGAGGATGTCTCATTTGGAGACATCATGGAAATGCTCGTATAAGGGGGGGGGTCTGCCCCCAAGTCTTCCTCGGACGAGTCCGTGTTCTTGGAGGCATTTGAAGCGGGCCCGTCTACCTCTTGGGTGTCCCCTCCTGCCGACCCCCTGGTGGATCTCATTACCACCAGGGCGTGGAAGGAACCGGACACCGTGGAGCCAATTCCTAAGAGGCCCGATAGGATCCTCAGCCCACTGTCCGACCGTGCCCATTGGAGTAAGGGGCCTCCGGTAGATGCCATGTTGACGGGCGGCCACCAAGAGGAACTTGCTCAGGAGAGTCCCTCAGTCCATCCCCGAGCAAGGAGTCTCGGATGATGGACCGCTTGAAGCGGATGTTTAGTTCAGCGACCTTCTCGGTAAGGCGCTGAACTACCTGGCACGTCATTAGGATGCAGCGAGATCTCATTAAAGAATACGCTGCATCTCCCCCAGAGTCCATGTCGGAGGAGGACAGGGTGCTGCACTCCACCCGCATGGCCACTCTTAGGTCAGTTACTAATACCTCTATGCGGCTACTCTCCCACGCTACGGAAGGCGCCGCTAGAGCCGCAGGGGCAGGCCTAGTCACTAGATGTCAGGCCTGGCTCCGTCACTGCGATTTTTCTGAGCCCTTCAAAGCGTCATTTGCGAACGCCCCCTTTGATGGTTCTGCTCTCTTTGGCAAAACCGTTCGCGAAACGTTGACCCAAAGCGAGAAGGACGGGAAGATGCTGTCTGCCGTCGGAATCCGCTTCTCTGCACCCCAGAGGCCCTACTCTAGGAAACAAAAGGGTCAGAAGAAGATGTGGTTCCGGAAGTCGCAGCAGTCCCAGCCTGCTCCGGACAACCAGTCCTTCCGTGGCAGAGGAAGACAGGGAGGACGCCGCCCTAGAGGCAGAGGGGCTCCCAGAAACTTCGGGTCCAGGGAACCTTTCTCTGAACGGCCCGTGCAGCAACCCTGAGAGGTTGCCCGGCTGCTCCACTCTGGAGGCAGTCGGGGGACGTTCGGGCACCTAGCGGCATGGGAGTCCATAACATCAGACCGCTGGGTTCTCCAAATCATATCCAGAGGATATCGCATCCCCTTTCTTCACTTTCCAAAGTTGAAGTCCCTCCCAGACGTTCCACCCGGTCAACGGGAGGCCGCTTTGGCAGAAATTGGCCATCTGCTAAAGAAAAGAGCCATCCAGCCCGTCCCCCCAGACCAGATCGGATCAGGGTTCTACTCCAGGTTCTTTTTAGTGCTAAAGAAAACGGGGGAACTAAGACCAATTCTAGACCTTTCTCTCTTGAATCTGGCAGTTTCTCTCTTGAATCTGGCAGTCCCCAAAGAAAAATTCCGAATGGTCACTCTGCAATCTATTCTCCCCCTTCTGGGAGAAAATCACTGGATGTGCTCGATAGACCTCAAAGACGCGTACTACCACATCCTGATGGACAGGCGCTCCAGGAGGTTCCTCCGCTTCCGGCTGGGAGCCAGTCACTACCAGTTCCGTGTCCTTCCCTTTGGTCTCACCACAGCCCCCAGGGTGTTCACCAAAGTATTAGCAGTGGTAGCGGCCCACCTGAGGCTTCAGGGGTGCAGGTCTTTCCCTACCTGGACGACTGGCTTCTTACCCCCAACAAGGCATCTACTATTATTGGCGAGACTCCTTTCTCCATCTTGCTCCTTTCTGGGCATTACAATAAATACAAAGAAATCCAACCTGGCCCACACAGCTCTTAGATTTTATAGGGGCCAGGCTAGACACAAGGAGTTTACGAGCCTTCCTCACTGCGGACAGAGTTCAAAATCTGCAGCTCCAGGTGCGGGCCATTCTCCACTCAAGTTCTGTTCCAGCGGAGTTGGTCCTGAGGGCTCTAGGGTCCATGGCGTCTGCTATAGCACTTCTCCCTCTTGCCAGGCTCAATATGCGCATCCTACAGTGGACTCTCTTAGTACAGTGGTCATACCTTGCTCTCCCTATGCATCATCCCATTGCGATCAGCAAGGCTTGCAAGCGGTCCCTCCTGTGGTGGCTTCACTCTCCAGATCTCCACGGGGGCCACCCATTTTGTGCTTCTCCCCCTCTCGCCACGGTGACCACGGGCGCCTCCCGCCTCGGGTGGGGGGGGCATTTTGCAGGCCGGACCGTCCAAGGCACGTGGAACGATTCAGAGACCTTACTGCATATCAACGTTCTAGAGATGAGAGCAGTGCTCTTAGCGTTGTTAGCACTTCAGGACTTTCTTCCCTTGGGAACAATTGCGATTCAATCGGACAACATGTCTGTGGTCTGGTACATCAACAAGCAAGGGGGAACAAGGTCTTACCCCCTTTGTCGAGAAACCATGAGAGTTTGGGAATGGGCAATCTCCACCAACCGCTTTCTAATAGCACATTCGGGTCGGTCCAACATCCTGGCGGACAAGCTCAGTCGCACCATTCTGACCCCTTATGAGTGGTCTCTCAATTTTCAAGTAGCGACGCATATTCGCAGTGGGGAACTCCTTCATGCGATCTTTTGCCTCTCCCTCAAACACCAAGTGCGACAGTTTTTCGCTCTGATACCTCCTCCAGGAGGTTCCCCAAGAGACGCTCTGGTGCATGCTTGGCCACCCGGTCTTCTGTATGCTTATCCACCTTTGCCTCTGATGCTCCAAGTTCTTCAGAAAGCCTCTCGGTGGGTTGCAGAATGATTCTCATTGCTCCGTTTGGCCTCGACAGATCTGGTTCCCTTTCTAAGGTCTCACTCGGTGAATCCTCCTTGGATTCTAGATCCCATTCGGATCTGATATCCCATCCATCCTGCATACCTCCTCCGAATCTGGACAACCTGAAGCTGACCGCTTGGCTGCTCCAGTTCCACTCTTGATCAGGACTCCGGTATTTCTCAGCTGTTAAAGCAATTCTGGTGGCAGCTCATAAACCGTCCACTAGGAAGGTCTACGCAGCAAGTGGAAGCGGTTTTCTTTGTGGAGCGGCAAGGCCTGAATCCCTTCACGGTTCCTCTCCCTTAGTGCTTGACTTTCTAACCACTCTTTTAACGATGGTGCCAGCAGTTCCACAGTCAAAGTACAACTGGCGGCAATTTCTCATTATCACATTGGCCATGACTCTAATCCTCTTATGTCAGCCAAATTGTGTAAAATTTTCCTTAAAGGTACTTTTCTTCTCAGGCTCCCTGTAAAACAAGCGGTTCCTCCTTGGGACCTCTCTTTGGTTATCCTGGGCTTGACCGCCCCTTCGAACCAGCGGCTACGGTGGATCTCAAATTCTTGTCTTACAAGACAGCCTTTTGGTAGCCATTACATCGCCAAGAGAGTTTCAGAGCTTCAAGCATTATCAGCTAAACCTCCTTACTTGGTATTTCATCCGGACCGTGTCTACCTCAGGACCAACCCGTCCTTTCTTCCTAAAGTTGCTTCTGAAGCAAACATTAATCAGTCCATTAACCTCCCTGTTTTCTTCCCTAAATATGAAAACAAAGGTGAATATAAGCTTCACTCATTAGATGTCCACAGGCAACTTAGATTTTATCTAAAGAGGACGGCTGGTCATAGGCAATCCGACCAGTTGTTTATTTCCTTTGCAAAATTTAATTTGGGCAAGCCAATTTCTAAAGTTTCTCTGTCTCGCTGGATTTCACAGTGCATCTTATTGGCTTATCAAGCTTCAGGAAGGCCCGCACCGGAGGGTGTTCATGCCCATTCAACCCGGTCAGTATCTACCTCGGCAGCCTTCAAGGCTAGGATTCCTCTAGATGATATTTGTGCAGCAGCCACGTGGGCTTCATCTCATACTTTTATCTCCCACTATAAGTTGGATCTTGCATCTAGGGTAGAGCATCATTTGGCTCCGGTGCTCCGGAATATCCTTCCATGATGGCGCCCAAGATTCAGGTAGCTGGGGACTCTGTCCCACAGGTTGCAGACAAATGAATCTCCTACTTCAGATTTAGAAGTTATGTACTCACCATAACGTTCCATCTGAGTAGGTGTATTCATTTGTCTGCAACCATCCCGCCCTCCTATCCCCCTGGCCTTTCAGTTTCCTGCATATTATCTGTTACCCTTTTCAGGGTGTTGTTGCTGTTGGCAAACTCGATCTGAGGTCATGAGGGTAGAGCAGGGCATTATGGGTGAGGGGAGGAGCTGAGAGCTTGGATCCATAGCTGGAAAACCATGCCGGTTCGGATCCGATATCGGATCCATAACCCACAGGTTGCAGACAAATGAATACACCTACTCAGATGGAACGTTATGGTGAGTACATAACTTCTAATTCTATTTAATTAAGGACGTTCATCGTGTTACACTGCTGCAGTCATTACACTTGGGTTATCCTGCCGTCAGGCGGTCCTGTAGTCGGCCCGAGTTCCAAAGTCTTGGTCCAGCGTCGGTTGCTGTTGCCTCTTCCCTGACATCAGTGCGCCAGGGGGGATATAAGATGCATCCGACGCCATTTTCTCCAATCTTTCTTGCCGCGCGGTGCCCGAAGTAGAAGCAGTTCGCAAGTGCCGGTCGGCCGACTCTTGAGATTTTCAAAGTCGAATTTCAGATCCGACGTCTTCAAAAAAGCTAAGTACCCTGTCGGGGAAACTTTTTTCTTGCCTCAGACCGATGTCAGAAAAAGTTAATAATTGTATTTCTTGTGGGAAGCAAATACCTCATAAGGACTTCCACTCTTACTGTATTCCATGCCTAGGTCCTGATCACGACGTCACTAGTTGTCGGTTTTGTGCTAGATTTAACAAACGCGCTATAAAAATTTGTTTTGATTTTGCTTTGCACTACTTTGGCCGAAGGTTCAATTATACAATGCCGTTGAATCAGCCAATGACCTCAATACCGAAAAAATGCAAAGACAAGGATAAAGACTGGCATCCAAGGTCCAAAACCGACGACGAAACCTCTTCTAGGCCAGTCGCCGGTTCTCAGTGAGGTGCTTTCGCAGCCCCTGACACCCGCTACCTCAGAGCCACAGGCCGCTGCCGACTCCCACGTGGAGACATCTAGGCCTCTGGAAACTCAAGGTATTGGGCCTACGGAAACTAATCCCTCAGATGGGTCCGGAGCCACTGAGCAGGCATCGGCTTCTGAGGGTGTTTTCAGACCTTCACAACTTGCCATTAAAACAACAGCCAAGACAAAAGGTACCATTAAAGACAAAGAAACAAGTACAGCATTCTCCTGGACAGTCTTCCATGCGTAAGAAACAGATGCTTAAAATGGCAGAAGACCTCATTATCCAAATCAGGGGTTCCCATCCCCCTCCTGAGAAAAGGCCTAGGCAGGATACAGACTATGACTCCTCTGATCAGGTTTCCATTTCCTCTGATTCCTCTTCAGTCCAGGGATACTCTCTCCCCCCTATGAGAACTCTGATGCTGAAGAATCTATCCATTCAGCCTCTCCTTCTGAGGATTATTCTTTTGGGGAAATTTTACATACCATGAGGGAGCATTTCCATTGGGAAAGCCAGGATTATTCAGAATCCAAGAAAAGGCTCAGGGATTTCTTCTTATTGCCTCAACACAGGCCCCTGGCTATTCCGCCTGTGCTAGATATTGTGGATGATGTGTTCTCTGAATCCAGTTTATCTCCTGACTCTTTGCCCCCTGCTCCAGCCAAGCCAGATAGGTGTTAGAGTCCCTGACTCTCACAAGTTTCTTTACAAAAACCCTTCTGCTGATCCAGGGTTCAAAAGGAGTTAAGGATTCCATTGCAAAAAATCCAGTACCCTCTGACATAGATTCCAGAGCTTTGGATAGATGGGGGAAGAAAGTATACACTTCTGCAACTTTAGCAGTAAGAGCTTTAAATTGCTAGTTTCACATGCTTAAGTACCAACAATATGTAATGGCTCAGTTAAAACAGAAAATGCTTGCAAGCTCAGAAGCTCCTGATTGTAAAGAAATGCAGGATTTATTGCATGTAGTTGAACAGGTGGAAAAACATACTCTGCAATGTGGTTTTGATTCTTTAGAGGCCTCTTGTAGAGCCGCAGTTGCAGGTTCTGTGATTCGAAGACATGCTTGGTTAAAAGAACAAAGTTTACCTGATCATGTTGAGGCAAAATTATTGGATGCTCCTTTACAGCATGATACTTTGTTTGGTGTTAAGGCAGAAGAGGTGTTAAAGAAAATGGAGGTTAAAGCTAAATCTATGCAAACAGTCAAGGATAAAGCTAAATCTATGCAAACAGTCAAGGATTTCTTACAGGTACAGCCACCTCGGTTTAGCAGAAATTGGCCAACAAAGAATTGGTCCTTTCCAGTGTCAGACAGGCCACAGAGAGGCAGATACAGATGCCCAAGAGGCAGATCTCAACCCCAAGGCTCAAACAGACAACGTCAGTGGGGCACCTCAACCCCAAAAGATGGTGAGGACAAGTCTCAACCTTACAGGAAACAGTCACAATGACTTTCCCCTTCGTACGCCAAGCATGTCCCTTTTGGAAACCCCCTTAGGGGGAAAACTAGCACTTTTTTCTCAAAACTGGCAAACAATCACCCAAGACAAATGGGTCCTGAATATTGTGTCTCAAGGTTACAGATTCCACTTTCATACTTTACCAAGGTTAAAAGGAATGCCAGACCTGCCACAAAATCAATGGGCCGAGGCACAAAAACAAATTTCAGCCCTCATGGACATGAGAGCTATTCAAAAAGTACCACAACAGGAACAAGGACAAGGATTTTACTCAAGACTCTTCCTGGTCCCCAGAAAGGACAAGGTCTGGAGGCCCATACTAGATCTTTCAATTCTGAATACTTACCTGGATATTCCGAAATTCAAAATGTTGACATTACAGCAGCTTCTACCCATGCTGGGCAAGAAGGCTTGGCTTGTTACTCTGGACCTCAGAGGCATACCTGCATGTCCCTATCAGAAAAAAATTGTAGAAGATACCTCAGATTCAAAGCTGGTACAATGCACTACCAATTCTCTGCACTGCCCTTTGGCTTATCTACTGCGCCCAGGGTCTTCACAAAGTGCCTGGCACCAGTAATTGCATTTTGCAGACAAAAAGGAATTCAAATATATCCATACCTGGACGACTGCCTCATTCAAGCAGAGACAAAGGACATTCTTCTACAGCATCTGGTGTTTGTAAAATGGTTGCTAATTTCTCTTGGATACACAGTAAATGAAAAGAAGTCAAAACTAGTACCCTCGCAACAGATTATATTCCTCGGTGCCAGCTTAAATACAACGGCCCAGATGGCTTACCTCACGCCAGACAAGTTCAACTAACTCAATATTTTCAATTGCTGGCAACAAAGTCCCATCTCCCTGCAAGAAAAATTCTGCAGGCCCTGGGATTCATGGCATCCTGCATACTACTAATACCATATGCCAGACTGCATATGAGGAAATTACAATGGTACCTGAAAAGTGTTTGGACTCGACACTCGCACAGTTTAGAAGCAGTAATACCAATGATTCCCTGCCTACAACAGGAGTTTCGATGGGCACAGGCATGTCACCTAAATAAGGGTCAGCCTTTTACCCAACCCATAGCCAGGCAAACTCTAACAACAAACAGATGCTTCGGATTACGCCTGGGGAGCACACATGACATGAAAATGCATTCAGGGCAAGTGGACCACAGACAAGATGCATCTTCACATCAATCAAAGAGAGATGTTGGCTGTTCAAGATGCCCTAACAGCTTTCAAGGACCTTCTACATCCAGGAAAATTACTACTAAAGACAGACAACACCACAGTAATATGGTACATAAACAAGGAAGGGGGCACTCATTCTTATACCCTATGCAGGCAAGCCATGACCTTGTGGAACACAGCTCTAATGTATCAAGTTCACCTGCAAGCACAATTCCTGCCAGGAAAGAAAAATACTGTGGCAGACGATATAAGCAGAAATATCATGGACCCTCACAAATGGAAATTGAATCCACAAATCTTCAGCATGGTAACGCAAAAGTGGGGATGCCCAAACATAGATCTTTTTGCCTCCCCACTAAATTGCCAACTACAAAAATTCTGCACAAGGACTTATCACAAACAAGCATGGAAAGTGGATGCTCTTCTGTTCAGCTGGAAAAACCTAAAAGTTTATGCCTTCCCGCCACTGCCTCTCCTTTCAAAGGTACTCCTAAAAGCCAGACAAGAAAAAACAGAGATGATCCTGATTGCTCCAGAGTGGCCACGCCAGCACTGGTACCCTATCTTAAGGAACTTGGCTCAAGGCCCACCATGAATTTTGCCTCAAATTCCACACCTTCTGACTCAGCAAAACAATCAGATCCTGCACGGTCAGCTCAAAACACTAAACCTGGCTGCATGGCAGATACATTAGTCAAACAGACAACACCTCTCTCTAAAGCTGTTATGGATGTCATTTTGGAGGCCAGGAGGCCTAGCATCGGCCAGGAGGCCTAGCACCAGGAAAGCTTACTCAGAAAAATGAAAGAGATTCTGCACCTGGAACCAGGTTCAAAGCCTTGATCCTCTTGTTCCAAACATTCCTCAGATTTTACAATACTTAACTGAGATGCTGGACAGAGGCTTATCCTTCTCATCAATTAAGATCCACGCCTCTGCAATTTCAGCACATTACAACACGGATCCTCCTTTATTCTGTCATCCCTTGCTAAAGCAGCACCTCAGAGGGGCTAAAAACATAAGACCGCCCCCGAGAGCACCAACACCAACTTGGGACCTCAATTTAGTTTTGGAAAAACTGACCCTACCACCTTTTGTGCCAGCCAATACAGCCCATCTAAAATTTTTATCATGGAAAACAGCTCTGCTCCTGGCAGTAACGTCAGCACGAAGAGTCTCAGAGCTGCAGGCATTAATGGCAGTGGAACCTTTTATAATTTTTCATCAGGACAGGGTATCTTTAAGGACAAACCCTACCTTTATGCCAAAGGTGGTATCTAGTGTGGCTCTTGACCAAACCATCCATTTGCCAACTTTTTATCCAAACCCCCAGAATAAAGGGGAGAAACTTCTGCATTCTTTGGACATACACAGGCAGCTATGCTTCTACTTGGACAAAACAAAGGCTTTCAGGAAAACTGAGCAACTGTTTGTAGCATATGCTGCAGGATCACAGGGCAAGGCTATCTCCAAGCAGACTATATCCAAATGGATAGGACACTGTATTCGGTACTGCTACACACAGCATGAAAAATCAGTCCCAAATAACATTAGGCCACATTCCACCAGGGCAACAGCCACTTCAACAGCCTTTCTCAGAGGAGTACCTACCAAGGAAATTTTGGAGGCTGCAACTTGGAGTTCAGTGCACACCTTTACCAAGCATTACCACCTGCCTCTTTACTCTAAATCCAGAGCAGGATTTGCCACTGCAGTTCTGCAGGGCCTCATAGCCAATCCTAACTCTTTATAGACCAGCCACCCAACCTCAGCATTGGGATTCTACCCAAGTGTAATGACTGCAGCAGTGTAACACGATGAACATAGTACAGTTTTGTACCTACCATAAATGTAGATGTTCGAGTGTTCACACTGCTGCAGTCCAGGTTACCCTCCCTCCATCCCCTCCGAACTAGCTGGACTTATCTATACCTTTCTATCCTATACAACCTTTGGGGTGTATTTGCTGGTAACTGAAGGTATTGTTTTTACTGTATATTTTTGATTAGCAATATGTATTGCCTACCTACTTGGGGGCACCTGGCATCTGGGTCAAGAAAAACTGAAGAAAATGGCGTTGGATGCTTCTTGTATCCCCCTGGCGCACTGACGTCAGGGAAGAGGCGACAGCAACCGACACCAGACCAAGACTTTGGAACTCTGGCCGACTGCGGGACCACCTGACAGCAGGATAACCCAAGTGTAATGACTGCAGCAGTGTGAACACTCGAACATCTACATTTATGGTAGGTGCAAAACTGTACTTTTACAGTGTAGGGTCTTTAACCTCTTGGGCCTTATTTTGTGGTCTAGTTACCTTTGTGGTGGTGTCTGGAAAAGAATAATCCCACCAGGTTTAAGAAATGCACTTCTTGTGTGCATAGGATACCCAATTCTGATGCCCACAAAAAGTGTGTACACTGCCTGGGACCTGATCACCTGAAGTCCTCATGTGATATGTGCAGCACTTTCAACCCCAGGGCCCTTTCTGAACGACACAGCAAATTAATATTCAAGGCTTGCTTCCAAAGCTCAAGGCTCCTTAGAATAAAAGAAAAAAGTTCTCCCAAAGTCTCCAAGGGCTTCGTCTGAGCCTCCCGAAAAGCACATCAAAACTTTGGGCCAGACCCCTTGGGATCCAAAGGTTGTTAATGCCTTGTCCAGATCTACAGGCCTCTTCAGATCCGACAGATGTAATTACCATGTCCCGCTCTCCATTACCATCTACATTTTACTCTGATGCCAGACCCTCAAATCTGATGGTTAGGAGCTCATCTCCAGAGTTTATTTTAAAACCTGATTCTCCATCTGTGCCTGCTCATTTACTTCAAACCTGAAGGAAACATTTGTGGCCAGCATCTGCAGCATCATCCAGATGTTCTTTGTGTTTCACTGTTGCAGTCCTCACATATGGGTTGTCCGGCTCCCGGTAGCCCTCAGTCGGCCCGAATACCAGATTCCTTGGTATATGACGTCGGCTGCCGCCGGTTGTGAAGCTGATGTCAGAACATTAGGTATAAAGGGAGGCAGCTGACTCCATTTCCTCAGTCTTTCTTGCCTTGGAGCCCGAAGCCGATGCTATTTGCACTAGTGCCGGTCGGCCGTTTACCTTCGTTTTGCTTTCCGATTACCAAGTTGAAGACTCCTTCAGATAAGTACCCCATTGGGGATCCTCTTTTCATGCTTTAATGAATGTCAGATATAGTTAATAACTGTCTTGCCTGTGGAAAACAGATTCCGCACAGTGATTTCCATTCCTATTGTATAACTTGTTTGGGCCTTGAGCACGACGTCCCTAACTGTGATCTCTGTGCTTCCTTTAACCCGCATACCGTACGCCGTAGAGCTAAGATTTAGTATAAGCATTTCAGAGTCTGGCCTAAGTTCGTCGGTATGGCGTCTTCTGGTCTCCAGACTTCAGATATACGTAGGAAACGCAAAGACAAGGACCATGACAGGCCTAGGGTTAAATCTGCCGATGACGCACCAGTGAAATTGGTAGTCGGCACAGCGGTAGTCAGTGAGGCACTTTTGCAGCCCCTGCAGTCCGCAAATTTTCAGCTGCAAGCCTCTGCCGAGACCTTTACTGAGTCCTCCATGCCAAAGGCTGCTATTTCGTCTTCAGACCCTCCGCCTGTCACCGCCTCAAATGGGTCCAGAGCCTCTTTGCAGGCACAGGCGTCTGACACCTCTTCTTTTCAACATGAGACCAGAACCAGACAGACTACCGTAGTTCAGACTTCTGCAGTTGCTGGGCCTCCAGAGTCCCTCCGGATTGCTAGTAAACCTTCCAGCCGCAAACCTAGTCACAAGCAGGCGTCGGCCTCCTCTCCTGTGGCCTCAGTCTCAGTTGGTAAAGATGGCTGGTGATCTTCTTTCCCTGATTAGGGGCGGTCATCCACCCCCTTCAATGAGGGCTAGGGAATTATCTCCTGATGTTGTCCGTCTCAGATTCTGAGATTTCCAGTATGTCTTCTGGTGAAGAAGGAGATTCTCACCTTTTTTCTGGCTTTGAGGATTCTGATGCTGAGGACTCTATCACTTCTACCACCCCTCCAGAAAATTTTTCCTTTAGGGATACTTTGAATACCCTTAGGGAGCATTTTAAATGGGAATGTCAGGATTTTCCACAGTCTAAGAAAAGAATCAGGGAATTTTTGGATTTGCCTCAGCATAAGCCTCTGGCTATACCTCCAGTTTTGGAAGTTGTGGATGATGATTTTGTGGAAAATAATTCTGTTCCTCCTGCCCCCAGAAAACCAGATAGGTATTATAGGGTTCCTGAATCTCATCAATTCCTTTTTAAAAACCCTACTGCTGATTCACAAATTACTCCTCAAGGCCCCAATAGTGTTAAGGCTACTTTTGCTAAAAAACGTGTGCCTTCTGATCAGGAGTCTAGGGCCATGGACAGGTGGGGTAAAAAAGTCTATACCTCTGCAACTCTTGCCATTAGATCCGTGAATTGTCTTTTTCGCATGCTTAAGTATCAGCAGCATACTTTGGAGGCTATTAAGGATAAACTTGGAGCTATTCCTTCCATGATGGAGAACAAAGATTTACGAGACTTACTGAATTCTGCCACTTTAGTTAATAAGCATTCACTTCATTGTGGTTTTGACACTTTGGGGGCTTCCTGCAGAGCAGCAGCCACTGGTTCTGTAATTAGAAGGCATGCTTGGCTCAGGGAGCAGCCTCTTTCTGAACATGTTAAGTCTAAATTGCTGGATGTTCCTCTACACAAGGACAATCTTTTTGGTAATAAGGCTGAGGAGGTACTGAAGAAGTTGGAGGATAAGGCAAAATCTATGCAAGCTGTAAAAGATTTCCTTCAGGTTCAGCCTCCTCGGTTTAGTAGGCATTATCCTTCCAAGAATTGGTCTTTCCCTGATCCTGGCAAGCAGGGTCACTCTAGGCCTAGGGGTTTCAGATCTTCCAGAGGGCAGCTTTCTGCCCCTCAAAGGGCTAAGCAATGGCATTCTTCTTCTTCTGCTAAATCAGAGAGTTCTAAGCCAGCTCCCCAAAGCAAACATTCTCAATGACTCCGGCCTTCTTATGCCTACCTCTGCGGGCCCTAGGTTTCCTTTGGGAGGAAGGTTAGCCAGGTTCGCAGAGGTATGGTCTACCATCACAGACGACAAATGGGTGCTCAAGATAATAAACCAAGGTTACAAGTTTTACTTTCACACCTTCCCTGTTTTACAAGGGTACCCAGACATACCCAGAACTCTCAGGGCAGAGGTAGAAACTCAAATTTCTTCTTTACTCACTATGGGGGCTATAGAGCTATTTCCTGCAAATCAGGCAGGCCTAGGTTTTTATTCAAGACTTTTTCTGGTACCCAAGAAAGGGGGCACCTGATGCCCTATTCTGGATATGTCTATTTTCTGGTGATTTCCCAAATTCAAGATGCTCACCCTTCAACAGTTACTACCAGTGCTGGGCAAGGATTCATGGCTGGTAACTTTGGATCTAAAGGAGGCTTATCTGCACATCCCAATAAGGGAAAGTTGCAGGCAGTTCCTTCGCTTCAGGGCTGGGGAGCAACAATTTCAATTCTCAGCATTGCCCTTTGGCTTATCTACTGCTCCCAGAGTTTTAACCAAGTGCCTGGCTCCAGCCATTACTTTTTGCAGGCAGAGAAACATTCAAATTTATCCTTACCTGGACGACTGTCTCATTCAAGCAAACTTCCCACAACAACTAGAAAAGGATTTGTATTTTGTGAAGAACACTCTCACTTCTTTGGGTTACACTTTCAACGAAAAGAAGTCAAAGGTTGTTCCTACAAGAGAGATTGATTTCCTGGGAGCGAGTCTGAATACAGCCACCTAGGTGGTATTCCTCCATCAACAGAATCAAAAAGATCTTTTGGCTTACTTCATGAACATGGCAAGCATGACCCAGCACTCTGCAAGGCAATTCCTGCAAGCACTGGGGTTCATGGCTTCATGTATTTTTGATGATCCCATATGCAAGGCTGCATATGAGAAATCATCAATGGTACCTCAAGAGTTTTTGGTGCCGACACACACAGGACTTGGACTTGATTCTTCCCCTGATTCCCTGTCTACAAATGGAGTTCCTCTGGTGGGCAGCAGCCTGTTCTTAGAACAAGGGTCTGCATTTCCACCTGCCGCCTGCCAGCCAGACTCTCACCACAGACGCCTCAGATGTTGCATGGGGGGGCTCATCTGGAAGGCAGTGGTATACACGGGACTTGGTGCAACCAGCAGATTCATCTGCACATAAACTTAAAAGAATTGATGGCAGTGCAGCAGGCCTTGCTGGCTTTCAAGGATCTACTCTACCCTGGGACTCTGCTGATCAGGACAGACAATACAGCAGTCATGTGGTACATCAACAAGCAAGGGAAGGGCTCACTCTTACCCCCTGTGCAGACAAAGCATGAGACTATGGTCCATAGCAGCATCCATGGGCTTACGTCTAATAGCCCAGTATCTCCCAGGGAGGCTAACTTGGCGGATCATTTGAGCAGACATGTTCTGGATCCTCATGAGTGGCAACTGAACACAGACATTTTCCATCACATCACTCATCATTGGGGCACCCCACAAGTGGATCTTTTCTCCTCTCACACCAATCATCTCCTTCCAACCTTCTGCACCAGGGAGTTTCACAACAAATCTTGGAAGGTGGACTCATTGTCCTTCCCATGGACACATCTCTCAGTTTATGCATTCCCTCCTCTGCCTCTTTTTCCCAGAGTGCTGCTAAAGATAAGGGACGAAAAACCAAAGGCTATTCTGATAGCTCCAGATTGACCCCAGGCAGCATTGGTATCCCCACCTTCGCAGCCTTTCATAGGCTCAGCCTTGGCATCTTCCCCTGGTACCAGATCTGTTGGTTCAGGGAGGGGGAAAGTTCCTTCATCGTCATCTTCAAACTCTGCATTTAACCGCCTGGCTAATACTTTAAATCTTTCCCAACAGGTGGTTGAAGTTCTTCATGAGGCCAGGAGTCTAGCACCGGAAAATCCTATGCAGATAAATGGAAGAGATTTTGCTCTTGGATGCTGGCTAAAGGAGAAGACTCTTCTCATCCTTCTCTTTCCCTCATTCTTGACTACCTAGCAGGACTGCTTAATGGCGGACTTTCTTTTTCTTCAATCAAAATTCACGCTTCAGGAATTTCAGCTCATTGTTCTTTTGAGCAACCCATTTTTTCTCACCTCTTGATGAAATAGTTCTTGAGGGGAGCTAGTAATCTTAGACCTCCCAGAAGAGCTCCTACTCCTGCTTGGGATGTTAATTTTGTCCTGGAAAAACTTACTCTGCCTCCCTTTGAACTAGCTGCCTCTGCAGATTTGAAGTTTCTATCCTGGAAGACTGCTTCCCTTTTAGTTATTACTTCAGCTAGAGGGGTATCTGAGCTACAAGCCTTAGTGGCAGTAGAACCTTTCATTATTTTTCACTCAGATTGAGTTTCTCTGAGAACTAATCCCTCCTTCATGCCTAAGGTAGTTTCCAGTTTAACCCTTAACCAGTCTATTCACCTATCTACATTTTTCAACAATCCCCAAAATAAAGGGGAAAGGGTTCTGCACCCTCTTGATGTGCATAGACAGCTGAGATTTTACTTAGGACTAAATCCTTTCAAAAATCTGAACAGTTGGTTAGTTTTGCTCCTGGGGCTCAGGGTAAAGCTATTTCAAAACAAACCATCTCCAAATGGATTGCTCATTGTATTCACTTTTGTTACCTGCAACATGGGAAGGTTCCCCCTCAGAGTATTAGGACCCATTATACTAGAGCAGCCTGTACCTCTGCAGCCTTTCTGAGAGGTGTGCCTACTAAGGACATTCTAGAAGCAGCTACTTGGTCTTCTGTCCATACTTTCACAACGCATTACAATCTACTTTTGTTTTCTAAATCCAGGGCTTGTTTCGCCTCTGCAGATGTTCTTAGTGTTGCAGTCATCACATTTGGGTTATCTGCATGCAGTAACCCTCAGTCTGCCTGATTATCAAAGTCTTGGGTCCTGCGTCAGTTGCTGTCTTATCTTCCATGACGTTAGGTAGTCAGGGGTATAAAGCATGCAGCTGACGCCATTACATCAGTCTTTCTTGCAGTGCGGTGCCCGATGCAGAAGCAGTTCACAAGTGCCGGTCGGCCGACTACTGAAATTTTCATTTTCGAGTTTCAAATCCGAAGTCTTCAACTAAGCTAAGTACTCCATTGGGGATCCTTTTGCTTGCTCTAAACCAATGTCACTAAAAATTAACAATTGTATTTCTTGTGGAAAGCAAGCACCTCATAAAGATTTTCATTCATACTGCATTCCTTGCTTAGGCCCAAACCACAACGTACCTCGCTGTCAGTTTTGTGCCTTATTCAAACCTCGTACTATTCATCATCGGTTCCTTTATGCATCTAAATATTTTGGTACTCTGTTCAATTATTCAGAAATGGCTTCGGTAAGCCACCCGACTAGCGACATTCCGAAAAACACAAAGATAAAGACAGAGACAGACCGCTTAGGTCCAACGCTTAGGTCCAAAGTTGCCGACAACGCTTCTCCTAAGCTAGTCGCCAGTTTGCTGGTACTCAGTGAGGTGCTTTCACAGCCCCTGATACCCACTACTTCAGATTCGCAGGCCTCTACTGATACCCATTCGGAGTCCGGTATGCCACGAGATGCTTCTTTGACTGTGGAACCTACGGATGTCTCTACCTTAGATGGGTCCGGGGCCGCTGTGCAGGCACTGGCTTCTGAGGGTGTATTCAGGCCTTCTGACTTGCATGTTAAACCGACACCATCTTCTTCTTCAAGGCCTAAAACTCGATCCATGCCTAGAAAACCGATGCCCAGACCGCATGGTCAGGCCCCTATGCCTAAAAACAAATTATAAGAATGGCTGAAGACCTTATTACTCTAATCAGGGGAAACCATCCTTCCCCCTCTAAGAGACCTAAAATTGATTTTCCTTCTGATTCTTCTGATCAGGATTCTGAAATTTCTGTTTTCTCTGATGACCAGGATGTGCCCTTATCTACCTATGATGATTCTGATGCAGAGGACTCCATTTCCTCTGCTTCCCCTCCAGAGGATTTCTCTTTTGGTGAAACCTTGCATATTCTTAGGGAGCATTTTCACTGGGAAAGCCAGGATTACTCTGACTCCAAAAAGAGGCTTAGTGAATTCTTACTCCTGCCTCAACACAGGCCTTTAGCTATCCCTCCTGTACTGGACATTGTAGATCATGTCTTCTCAGAATCTAGCCTGGCCCGTGACTCTCTACCTCCTTCTCCCAGAAAACCTGATAGGTATTACAGGGTATCTGACTCTCTCAAGTTCCTCTTTAAAAATCCTACTGCGGATGCTGAGACCATTTCTCAGGCACCCAAGGGCATTAATGCTACTATTGCCAAAAATCCTACCCTCTCTGATAGAGATTCCAGGGTGCTGGATAGTTGGGGTAAGAAGATATACACTTCTGCAACCTTGGCCATTAGGGCCTTAAACTGCCAGTTTCATATGTTAAAATATCAGCAGCATATTATTGGATTGCTTAAACAGAAAATAATGTTGATTCCTGACTGTGTGGAAAATAAAGATTTATAGGATTTAATGCATTCTGCTGAACAAGTTGGAAAACATACTTTGCAATGTGGATGTTCTTCGTGTTTTACTGTTGCAGTCATTACATTTGGGTAATCTGCTGGCAGGTTGCCGTCAGTTGGCCTGATTAACAAAGTCTTGGGTCCTGCATCGGTTGCTGTCCCTTCTTCCATGACATCAGGTCGTCAGGGGTATAAATCATGCAGCCGATGCCATTACATCAGTCTTTCTTGCCGTGCGGTGCCCGAAGCAGAAGCAGTTTGCAAGTGCCAGTTGGCCGAGACTGAAATTTTCGTTTTCGAGTTTCAGAACCAAAGTCTTCAACTTAAAGCTAAGTACCCCGTTGGGGAATCTTTTTCTTGCTCCTTACCAATGTCAGTAAAAGTTAATAATTGCATTACTTGTGGAAAGCAAATACCTCATAAAGATTTTCATTTGTACTGTATTCCTTGCCTAGGCCCTGACCACGCCGTACCTTGCTGTCAGTTTTGTGCTTTATTTAATCAGCGTAAATCAGGCAGACTGAGGGCAACTTGCCAGCAGATTACCCAAATGTAATGACTGCAAAAGTGAATACACTCAACATCTACATTTATGGTAAGTGTACACAACTGTACTTTTTGATTCATTAGAGGCATCTTGCAGGGCTGCTGTCACTGGGTCTGTACTTAGAAGGTATGCTTGGCTTAAGGAGCAATCTTTGCCAGATCATGTTAAAGCTAAATTACTGGATGCTCCCTTAAACCAAGACCGCCTGTTTGTCAACAGAGCAGAAGTAGTACTTAAAAAGATGGAGGAAAAAGCTAAATCTATGCAAACTGTTAAAGATTTCCTGCAAGTACAGCCTCCCAGATTTAGTAGGCATTGGCCCTCTTAGAATTGGTCCTTTCCTGCCTCTTCTGGGCCTTCAGTCCAAACCCATAACCAGCAGAGCACCCAGGTTTCAGTCTCAAGGTACTCACAGGCCTAAGCAGTGGGGGCTTCCACTTGTAAAGTAGGGAGTAGTAAGTCTCCCGCTATGGTAAACTGCATCATTGAGTTAACTTTAAACCTTCCAAGCCCTGCTCATCTGACTGTTCTTTTAGGGGGAAAGATTACCCTGCATGCAAAAAATTGGGAACTCTTTACCCAGGACAAATGGGTTTTAAATATAGTTTCCCTAGGATACAGATTCCACTTCCACTCCTTACCAACCCCAAACGGTTGGCCAGACCTACCCCCAAATCAGTGGGCAAAGGCTCAAAAGCAAGTTCTCTCTCTTTTAAGCATCAGGGCTATTCAACCTGTCCCAGAAGAACAATGGGGGCAAGGATTCTACTCAAGAATTTTCCTGGTACCCAGAAAAGACAATTATTGGCGTCCTATCCTGGACCTGTCTATCCTAAACACATTTTGGTAATCTCAAAATTCAAAATGCTAACTCTTCATCAGCTGCTTCCCATGCTAGGCAAAGATGCTTGGTTGTCAACACTGGATTTAAAGGAAGCCTACCTGCACATCCCAATAAGGGAATCTTGCAGAAAGTACCTACACTTCAGAGCAGGATGCATGCACTATCAGTTCTCTGCACTGCCCTTTGGCTGATCTACTGCACCCAGGGTATTCACAAAGTGCCTAGCTCCAGTCATTGCATTTTGCAGGCTAAGAAATATTCAAATATACCCATACCTGGATGATTGTCAGGCAGAAAGCCAGGACATGCTAGTAAATCATCTGGCATTTGTAAAGAAATTTCTAACATCTGTGGGGTACACCATAAATGAAAAGAAATCAAATATTGCACCCTGCCAACAAATTGTATTCCTGGGAGCAAGCTTTAATACAACTTCCCAGATGGCCTTCCTCACGCCAGAGAAACAAGTTCATTTGACAGTCTACTTCAGACTACTGGCCACAAAGACCCAGCTATCTGCAAGGAAAATACTGCAAGCTCTGGGGTTCATGGCCTCTTGCATTCTACTAATTCCATGTGAGGAAACTACAATGGTATCTAAAAAGCCTATGGTGTCAACATTCTCAGGATCTAGAATCAATGATTCCTATCATAACTTGTCTGCAGATAGAATTCCTTTGTTGGGCAGAGGCCTGCCTCCAAGACAAGGGACTGCCATTCACTCTACCCCCTGCCGCCCAAACCCTAACAACAGACGCATCAGACTATGCATGGGGGGCTCACTTGGCAGGGCAGTGCATACATGGCAAATGGAACCCAAATCAAATGCACCTGCATATTAATCAAAAAGAAATGTTAGCTGTACAGAATGCTCTGACAGCCTTCAAGGACCACATTCTTCCAGGACAATTATTGGTAAAGACGGACAGCACCACTGTTATGTGGTACATAAACAAGCAGGGGGGAACCCACTCTGAAGACTAGCCATGGCTCTGTGAAACACAGCCTTGAGCTACCAAGTGCACCTACAGGCTCAATTCCTACCTGGAAAGCTAAATACACTGGCAGATGACCTAAGCAGAAATCTCATGGACCCACGAGTGGAAACTGGAACCGAAGATATTCAACATGTTGAGAAACAAATGGGAGAGCCCAGAGGTAGACCTGTTTGCCTCCCCCCAGAACTACCAGTTGGACAAATTCTACACAAGGACTCCCCACAAACAAGTTTGGAAAGTGGACGCCCTGTCCTTCACCTGGAAAAACCTATCAGTTTATGCCTTTCCCCCTCTGCCTCTCCTCTCCAAGGTACTACTAAAGATCAAACAGGACAAACCAAGGACAATACTGATTGGACCAGACTGGCCACACCAACACTGGTACCCCCTCTTGCGCAGTGTGTCACTGCTGGCACCATGGCACCTGCCTCAGACCCCTGCCCTGCTGTCCCAGCAGGAGGGCCAGATTATGCACCCACAGCTTCAAACCCTGAACCTGTCAGCCTGGCTAATTACGTGATCTCTCAATTACCATCCCTCAGTAAGCAAGTGATGGATGTCATTCTGGAGGCAATGAGGCCTAGTACTAGAAAATCCTATGCTGAAAAATGGAAAAGATTCTGTTCCTGGAGCCAAACTCAGGGGATGGGCACAGCAGCGCCCAATTTACCCCACATTCTTCAATACTTAACTGAGATGCTTCACAAGGGCCTTTCCTTTTCCTCCATCAAAATTCATGTCTCAGCCATTTCAGCTCATTACAGTACAGAACCACCCCTCTTCTCTCATCCACTGCTGAATCAATTCCTCAGAGGGGCCAAAAACTTAAGACCACCCAGGAGAGCCCCTACCCCAGCCTGGACATTAACTTTGTATTGGAAAACCTCCCTTTGAGCCAGCTGCAAACGCAGAAATGAAATTCCTTTCTTGGAAAACAGCCTTCCTTCTAGCCATCACTTCAGCAAGAAGGGTGTCTGAATTACAGGCCTTCATGGCAGTGGAGCCTTTCATCATCTTTCATGCTGACATGGTGTCCCTCAAGATCAATCCCTCCTTCATGCCCAATGTGGTATCCAGTGTGGCCCTTAATCAGTCCATTCATTTGCCAACCATCTTTTCTAATCCACAGAACAAAGGGGAATGAATACTGCACTCCTTGGATGTGCACAGACAACTTAGATTTTACTTGGACAGGACTAAGGCTCTCAGGAAATCTGAACAGCTGCTGGTTGCATTTGCTGCAGGGGCAGAGGGGAAGGCCATTTCAAAGCAAACCATTTCTAAGTGGATAAGCCATTTCATTCATTTCTGCTATAAGCACCATGGAAAACCTACCCCACAGCAGATAAGACCACATTCAACCATGGCTGCATCTACCTCTACAGCCTTTCTCAGAGGTGTCCATACCTGGGACATTCTAGATGCTGCTACCTGGAGTTCTGTACATACCTTCACCAAGCATTACCACTTGCCAGTGTTTTTCTAAATCCAGAGCTGGCCTTATAGCTGGTCCTAATGCTATCTAATTACCTCCTCCCATCCTTAGCTTTGGGAATATACCCAAATGTGATGACTGCAACAGTGAAACATGAAGAACGTAGTACAGTTGTGTACACTTACCATAAATGTAGATGTTAGAGTGTATTCACTGTTGTAGTCCTGGTTACCCTCCCTCCAGCCCCCTGACTTCTATTGACTATAACTCTATTTTTGTTTACTATGCTTAAAGCTTTTTGGTGTATTGGAGGTGTAACCTTGTATATAATTGCTTCCCATTATGGGGGCACCTGACATCTGGGGCAAGAAAAACTGATGTAATGGCGTCGGCTGCATGCTTTATACCCCTGACTACCTGACATCATGGAAGATGAGACAGCAACCAACACAGGACCCAAGTCTTTGATAATCATGCCGACTGAGGGCTACTGCAAGCAGATAACCCAAATGTTATGACTGGAACACTCGAACATCTACATTTATGGTAAGTTTACACAACTGTACTTTTTGCAGGGTCTTCTTACCAACCCCTTAATCTGTGATCCTTCCTCCACCCTTTGTCTTTTTCCTGGGCTTTGAGAATCAACCCATATGTGAGGACTGCAGCAGTGAAACACAAAGAACATAGTACAGTTGTGTACACTTTAGCGAACAAACCAATGTAGACCACCACAATCCTTTGATAAAACACTAATTTAATATGACAAGGCAAAATTCAACAAGCAGTTTTTAACACAGATAAGCGCTTTCGGGCTCTGCCCTTCTTCAGATGAAATAAAAACAATCTTAGTCACATTTAAATACCTAATTCAAAACAGTTTCCAACCAATTAAAATTTATACTGCACCCTCCTATCTTTGAGGGTGGGTTTCATAGGAACAAATTCATTTAGTCCTGGTGTCCTATGGGCTAAAAGCTCAATTATCCACTTTGCTTCTTCTCTCTCAGTGGCATCTACTAGGCTACCCTTTCTTATACTAGGAAATACATTTGCAATAGCTCTAAATCTAAACTGATGGTCATTATTTACTTCTATATGTTTATAAAGTGCATTGTGCATATTTCTAGTTCTTATGCATGAAAGATGTTGCAGAATTCTAACTTTAAACATATTATTTGTTTTTCCCACGTACAATGCTTTGCATTGCTGACACTCAGCTAAATAAATTATATTCTTTGTTCTACAATTGGCTTTTGCTTTAAAATGAAATAATTCCCCTGTTACTGGATGCTTAAAAACAATCTCTTTATTAATACAGTGACATGCTTTGCATAGCCCACATGGGTTTGTACCTACTTGACAAATGGAACTTTTCTTGTGGTTACTCTTTTCTTGTGTTAAAATGTCTTTCAGATTTGTATTTCTTCGAAATCCAAATTTGGGTTCTATCCCTACTATTTCTTTTATTTTATCATCAGATAAAAGTATATGCCAATTTTTCTTAATAATGTCACATACACCATGTATATTACTACTATACGTGAATGTCATTCTATTAAATGCAAATTTATGGCCATGTTGCTCTTCTGATGAAATTGTCTTTAATGAAAATACAGATTTTCTATGTATATTACCCTGACTTAATTCACTTACTATCAACCTCTCATTATAACCTCTATTTTTTAACATATGTTCCATATTCATCAATTCTTCCTCAAAATCACTATCTATAGTACAAAGCCTTGAGGCTCTACTTACCTGATCCCTTATTATATTCTTATATGTATGTCTGGGGTGCATACTATCATAAGTAAGTAAATTATTTTTCCAGCATTCTTTTCGAAACAAGGAAGTAACAAAGCCAGATCTTTCTTTTTTAATTCTGACATCCAGAAAATCTATAGCTTCATCTGAGCATGTGAGAGAAAACTACGGAACCTCTGGGAGAGAGGACTATACAACGTTCTGAATCATAAGAAACAATGAACGTTTCTTTAGTAACTGCTGTTCCAAATGCAGTAGTTACCCAATCTAAGGACTTGGGTGCAAGGCCCAAGACAAATGAAGCAGTGCAGCAGGGTGAGCGTTTTTTAGCCCAACTGCCAGCTCCAATGAAGAAAAAAGGAGAATGGAAGAGAACCAGCAGCGAAGGCAGAGGGGCAAAAAAGAGAAGGACATCAAATTGACTGGTGATAATATTGTTTATAATTTATCTAACTATGTTCTTAATAATGATGAATTATTTGTTTTAAACAAAGGTATGTCCTTCGTACTAAGTAGAGAAAGCTGTTTTAATGAAATAGTCATGGATATGATGTTTTATGGTAGAAAAGTAATGTTGCAAAGTTTATTTAACCAACAGAATAGACAGCATATGTTAAAACAACCTAGTACATTCATGCCACCACTCAATTCTACCATGCAAATGTTTCTTAAAGTATGTGAAGCTGATTTATATAAATATTTGGAAGAAGGTAAAAAATCAGAAATATTTTAATTTAACAAATACACAAAAACAAGCATTAATAAATTTACAGAACAATGATAATATAATAAAACAGGCAGATAAAGGTGGAGTGGTTGTTATATTAAATAAGGATGATTATTATTTTAAATTAAATAATTTATTAATAGAAGGTAATACCTACTTGAAAATTAGTCCATTAGAACTTAACAACATCATAATAGGAGTTCATAACAGTATTAAATGTATGTTGGATAACAATACTATAGACCAAGATCTTAGTGAATTTCTATTAATAGAATATCCGATAACACCTATTTTCAAAGCACTACCCAAGTTGCATAAAAATTATAAAGATCCCCCACTGAGACCGATAGTCTCAGGTAGAAAATGGGTAACTGAAAATGTATCTATTTGGTTAGAATATACTTTAAAACCATATACAACAAGAATAATAGAAATTTTGAAAGATACACAACAATTTTTGGAAGCCATAAAAAATGTTGATATATGTGGAAAAGAAGTATTAATGGTCACCTTAGACGTTGTAAATTTGTTTACAGTGATAGAAAATGAATATGGTATGAATGCTGTTTGTGAACTATGCAAAGAAATGGGTGAATCAGATGATAGGAAATTATTTACAATAAGAAAATGCTTGAATTTGGTTTTATCTAACAATGTATTTATATGCAATGACAATGTATATAGACAAACACAGGGGGTAGCCATGGGCACCCCCTGTGCTAATACATATGCAAATTTGGTTTTGTCATTTTGGGAGAGATGTTTTGTGCTAGGGGGCCATAACAGATGGAAAAAGCATCTATTTCTTTATAGACGTTTTGTGGACGATGCTTTTATTTTATGGGAAGGAGAAAAGAGAGAACTAGTACTTTTCATAGAATATTTGGAACATACCACAACTTTTTTCAAATTTTCTCTCACATGCTCAGATGAAGCTATAGGTTTTCTGGATGTCAGAATTAAAAAAGAAAGATCTGGCTTTGTTACTTCCTTGTTTCGAAAAGAATGCTGGAAAAATAATTTACTTATGATAGTATGCACCCCAGACATACATATAAGAATATAATAAGGGGTCAGGTAAGTAGAGCCTCAAGGCTTTGTACTAAAGATATTGATTTTGAGGAAGAATTGATGAATATGGAACATATTTTTAAAAATAGAGGTTATAATGAGAGGTTGATAGTAAGTGAATTAAGTCAGGGTAATATACATAGAAAATATGTATCTTCATTAAAGACAATTTTATCAGAAGAGCAACATGGCCATAAATTTGCATTTAATAGAATGACATTCACGTATAGTAGTAATATACATGGTGTATGTGACATTATTAAGAAAAATTGGCATATACTTTTATCTGATGATAAAATAAAAGAAATAGTAGGGATAGAACCCAAATTTGGATTTCGAAGAAATAAAAATCTGAAAGACATTTTAACACAAGAAAAGAGTAACCACAAGAAAAGTTCCATTTGTCAAGTAGGTACAAAACCATGTGGGCTATGCAAAGCATGTCACTGTATTAATAAAGAGATTGTTTTTAAGCATCCAGTAACAGGGAAATTATTTCATTTTAAAGCAAAAGCCAATTGTAGAACAAAGAATATAATGTATTTAGCTGAGTGTCAGCAATGCAAAGCATTTTACGTGGGAAAAACAAATAATATGTTTAAAGTTAGAATTCTGCAACATCTTTCATGCATAAGAACTAGAAATATGCACAATGCACTTTATAAACATATAGAAGTAAATAATGACCATCAGTTTAGATTTAGAGCTATTGCAAATGTATTTCCTAGTATAAGAAAGGGTAGCCTAGTAGATGCCACTGAGAGAGAAGAAGCAAAGTGGATAATTGAGCTTTTAGCCCATAGGACACCAGGACTAAATGAATTTGTTCCTATGAAACCCGCCCTCAAAGATAGGAGGGTGCAGTATAAATTTTGATTGGTTGGAAACTGTTTTGAATTAGGTATTTAAATGTGACTAAGATTGTTTTTATTTCACCTGAAGAAGGGCAGAGCCCGAAAGCGCTTATCTGTGTTAAAAATTGCTTGTTGAATTTTGCCTTGTCATATTAAATTAGTGTTTTATCGAAGGATTGCGGTGATCTACATTGGTTTGTTCGCTAAAGATTTTTTTGTACTCTGTGGACCTTCAGTCAGTTTTCTCAATTTGTTTTCTTTGCAGTTGTGTACACTTACCATAAATGTAGACATTCAAGTGTATTCACTGTTGCAGTCCTGGTTTCCCACCCTCCATTCCCCCTTTTTTCCTGAGGCACAGACTATATACATTTTTATTTTTTGTATGATGTGTCCAGGGTGCTACCTCCCTGGGTTAGCCTTCTTTTGGGGGCTTCTGACAGTTAAGGCAAGAAAAACTGAGGAAATGGCGTCAGCGGTTTCCCTTTATACCTGACGTTCTGACATCAGTTTTACAACCGGCGGCAGCTGACGTCATATACCAAGGAGACTGGTTTTCGGGCTGACTGAGGGTTACCAGGAGCAGGATAACCCATATGTGAGGACTGCAATAGTGAATACACTCGAACATCTACATTTATGGTAAGTGTACACAACTGTACTATCTTGAAGGAGCTTGACAGAGGCAGATATTGACAGGATAATGCAGAGATTTCTCAGGGTTCAGATTCAGATGGTAGTCCTGCCAACTCAATCCCCTCTCGGATCTGTGAGTGCATCTGCCCAGACAGTATTGTCTCCTCCTCCAATCCATCCTGTGGTTTCGTAGTCCCAGGATTTGAGGTCCTCGAGAGAGCTTCAGATTCATGGACGCTCCCCTCTCTTCCCCTCCTTGACTCCAATGTTGTCCTTGATAAGCATGGGTCTTGAACCTGAGGGGTTAGCGCAGGCTCTGAGGGGTTGGGTTCAGCTCCAACTTTGTTGGATCCGTCCCTGCCCCTCTGCACCTCTGAAGTAGACTTTTCAGGTCCGATTCTCTCTGGAGGGCTTGATATAGGGTTGGCCCTGACCTTCCATCTTCGGCTGCTTCAGCTTCTAGGGGGGGATTTCCCCAGGTATATCAGTCTTTTGGGTAGCAGAAAGGGTTTTCTCCTTACAGAGCTGCCCTCTCAATTCTCAGATCCTACCCCTCAGCCCCCATCGAGTCCGAGCTCTGAGCCCATCATTTCTGCTCCTCGGGGTCAGCCAACTCTGGGAAGCCTCCACACATGTTCCCCAGAGGGATTCCCCCTTCTTACACCTCTCCCGAGCACCCCAAAGAAGAGGTAGCTCTGAAGAGAACAAGTAAGAAGGGAGCACATAGACTCCCTATGGGGTCTCTCACAGAAGACACTGATTTTGATGAGGGAGAAGCATACCCCTAATCACCACCTGACAATGTCTCCATTAGGGACATCCTGGAAATCCTCAAAAAGAAAGGTGGCTAGTCTTCCCAAACTCCTCCTTCTGAGGAATTGGTGTTTCTGGAGGCTTTGGAGGTTTTCCCATCTACGTATTGGATAACCCCCCCCCCCCCATCAGATGAATTTATTGACCTGGTTTCCTGACGGATTTTGGAGAAACCAGACACTGTAGAGCCCATCCCCAGGCACCCAGATAAGTTTTTGTTTCCCGCAACAACAAACTTAGGAACCAAACCAGCAAATGGAGCAAGCAGGCACGATGCAGAAATACACCACTTTAATAGTTCGCAAACCACAGGTTAAACAATGTTGCACAAGTTGAGTGCTTTCTTCCCCAACTTCAAGGGACTTCATCAGAACAAATGAGTGTAACATCCCAGCCATTTTTATATACATACCCCACCCCAATTAATCATGTTTAATTTAGTAGGAAGCTTTAAAACATAAAAAGCTAAAACATAATATAAACTCAATCTATACATGCTCAAAAGTGTTTTGTGTATATGAATTAAAATCAAAATCGAGGTACTATCCTAAAATACTTTTTATCTTTAAAATACTAGCTATGCTAGTAATTTCATTGATTCCTGGATACTCCACAGCATTCAGACGCAGCTGCCATTTCAGCTCACTGATGTCCAAATGTATATCTAGGCATTTTCCCTATATGTCTTTTTTAAGCTGTTGTATTACCAGGAACTTAAAGGTGTGCTCTTTCTTGCCCTGCACATGCCTACTTAGGGCACTAGTTGGCCTCCTGTATTTTGTCACCCAAATGCTCTCCAATTCTGTTCTTGAATTTTCTACAGGTTTTTCGTATGTAAAATATGGGACATTGTTGGCATTTCGCCATGTATGCAACAACACTATTACAGTTAAAATGCCCATTAATAAAAATGTTCCTGTTGTTCATCCTGAAAAGTCCTCCAGTCTCCATAATATAAGGGCAATAAATACAATTATTGCACTTAAAATTGCTCATCTTTGTGTTACAAAATTCAGGTGCCAAATTTGTTTCCAAAATGTACTTAAATGACCTGTCCTTCCTATATACCAATCTGGGATTTTTACCCACTTTAAGTGCAACATTCAATTCAAATTGTAAAATATCCCAGTTGTTCTTGATAATGTTAAATATGATATCTGCATCCTGGTTAAAAGTGATGATTAAACTAGTTTGAATATCATTGTATTTACTTAAAATTCCCCTATCTGGTGATATCCTAGTTTTGTGTCCTAAAATGGGCCCGTAAATCCTATTGTCATGCTTGTTTTTTACTTCATACAAATTTCATTCAACAGACTGCTAGGATAAACCCCCTTTGATCAAATAACTGGATTATGAACTCTGTTTCTCTTAAGAAATCTTCTTGCTGGTTAACCATCCTGGCAGCCCGCACCAGCTGTCCCTTAACTACAGATTTCTTCTGATGGTGCGGGTGCCAGCTGTCATAGTCTAGGTAAGGCTTTGGAAGTTATTACCTACATTAGTAAAGATTCCTGGCAGTTTTGGACAAATTAAATGGGGTGGGCATCAGCAGTGATCTGATTATTTTCACAGTGGATGTATGCAATTTATTTTCAGTAATACCCCTTGATGAGGGACTAAATGGTTAGAACAACAGTTAATTATGTCATTTTGGGAGCAAAAATATGTTATGCACAGTCCCTTTGCCTCCAAGATAATACATTACACTAGGTTTTTGCACAACTTGTTTCTGGTTTGCAAGGGTTCTGAGATTGAATTAAATGAGTTTTTGGTTTACATCAATGACACTGTAGAATTTTTGAAGTTCACCTACAAATATTACAGAAAAAATATTACCTATCTGGATGTGGATTTAAAAATTGATCATGATGGTAAGAGTTTTATTACTAATATTTACAGAAAAACGACATTTTCTAACTCATACCTATATTATGACAGCTGGCACCAACACCATCGGAAGAAATCTGTAGTTAAGGGACAGTTGGAGCGGGCTGCCAGGATGGTTAGCCAGCAAGAAGATTTGTTTTTTTTCTCAAATATTTTTTTTTATTTTCAATTAAAATAACATTTACATAATATTTTTAAATATCATTTTAAACAACTATATACGATATTTACAATAGCCTGACTTTCAGTTATATACACTGTATGTTATTAAATATAGAATTAAAAGATCAGTTATCAGAGATACAATATTGATTGTTGCAGTGTGTCCAACAAAGATATAACTTTCTTCCAAGGATTATTTACCAATGGCCTGGGATAGATTCGTAGTTCTTTGATTTTTATTTCCATCAATGCGCTTGTCTTCAGTAAAGTGTAGAATTCTTCCAAGGTCAGGGGTGTATTTGAATTCCACCTTCTGGTTACGCATTTCCTAGATATAGCAAGTATTGTCCATAGCAAATACATATTTGTCTTATTCAGGTAGGGACCTTCATTTACATTTAGTGTTGTCAATACTTTAGGTAAGATAAAGGATTCATTAGTTAAAGCTTGTAAAAAATTATTGATTCCATTCCAATATGATTACATTCATAAAAAATATGAATGCAGTCTACTTTATTTGACTTTTCACACCTCCAACAAAAAACATTTTTAGTATTACTGATCTTTTTAATTCTATCTGGTGTTAAAATGCTCTATATAAGTATTTCCAATTAAAGATTTTCCAGTAGTGTGTGTTAGAGGTGTAATTAACTGATAGTAAGATGTTACTTTTAATTTCTCCTGTTAACTGCAATGACTGACCTTTTGTTAAGAACTGCCAGTGTGATGATTTGGGAATTGATTTATATGTTATTAACTCCTTATGTAGAGAGTTGCAATGGAATTTTTCTTTTCACAACTATTATATATACATTCATACAGAAAACTTATTAGATTTGGAATATCTTTAAATGAGGAATTATTAATTAATCCGCATAAATCTTGAGTGTACATTAGAATGCTTTTTAAGGTTAACCAGTCCTGTGTTGGAATATTGTAAGCAGTTTTTATCATATGTATATCTAAAACATTCAATTTATTTACACATTGAAACCAGCATAAGAATCCATTTTGTTCCCAGGAGGTTATTGTTTCCCTATATATTTTGTGAGAAAAGTTCTTGGTGATGGTAAATGGGGTTAAAAGGTCAAACCAAAGTTTTAGATCTATGTTTGCATTGATAAGTTTCCTAAAGGAATTGATGTAATGATTAATCACTGTTGTTTTAGAAGGTTTTGTTATATTATATTGTATACTTATGGATAGCATGTACCAGGGTTTGTTTGATTTGTCTACTATTGAAAATATTTTAACAGATTAAATTTATTTGTTAATATAGCCATTGTTAATTCTTTCCAGGTGGCAAAATAATTTTTGTTTATCCAGTCTATTGTAATTCTGAGCACATATGCTTTTATATATGTTTCTATTTTTGGGAAGTTCAATCCTCCTTATTTCCAGGGTCTAATGTGATGAGTTAGAGCTACTCTATTCTTTTTGAGATACCATAAACATTTTATTAAACATGAGTTTATTTCTGTAAGAATGAATCTTTCAGGAATTAGCTGTATTGCTAATGCTGCATATAGTATTTTTGGCATTGACCATTTGCATTAATTGCAATCTGTCTTCAAAAGTTAATATAATTTTGTTCCACTTTTCTATATATATGTTTAATGTTTCAATAATGTTTTTATAATTTATTAGTATTGTTTTGTTTATATTTTTGCATAACTCTATTCCTAAATAATTTAGCGTAAGTTCTTGTTTTCCCTATGATGGATTTATCTGTAACTTGTAGGTCTTTTTTCCTATTTAAAAATAGAAATTTTGATTTTGATCTATTAAAGTATAGACCTGAAATCTTATAAAATTTCTCCATTACTTTGTCTAGCTCTCCTAATGACTCTCTGGAGTTTGATAGGGTTAATAAAATATCATCAGCAAAAAGCAGTATTTTAAATATGTACTGGTCATAGACCTCTATTCCTTTTATTCTTGGATTATTGCGTATTATTTCTGCAAGTATTTCTATAGCCAAAGCAAGTAAAATAGGAGAAAGGGAGCATCCTTGTTTAGTACCTTACATTATATGGATAGATTCTGAGGTGAAAGGATCTAATTTAATGTAGGCTAAGTTATTAATGTACATGTTTTTTAGTAGTAAGATGAAGGGAGGAGGAAATTCAAATAATGCTAAAGTTTTAAATAGATATTCCCAGTTGAGGGAATCAAAGGCTTTTTCTATGTCTATTCCGATTACAAGTGTTTCTCTATCTTCTTTATTCACATAATCTATAAGAGTAAGTATCCATTTAATATTATGTGTGTGCCTGTTATATAAAAATCCAGTTTGATCATTATTAATTGTCTTTGAAAGTGGGATTTTCATTCTGTTAGCTAGGATTGACATGAATATTTTGTAATCCTTATTTAGTAATGATATAGGTCTGTATGAGGTGCAAAGGTCTGATGGTTTATTATCTTTTAGAATTGGTGTTATGAGAGGATATTTCCCTGAGGGTGGTATTTTTGCTTCTGACTGGACTTCTAGCAAAGCTTTATGAAAAAGGGAGTTTACTGTTGAAGGGAAGAGTTTGTAAATTTCCGTAATTATACCATCTATCCCTGGAGCTTTGTTAGATTTACTTTCTTTTATCTTGTCAACAATTTCTTTGTAGGATATAGGTTTTTGTAGGTCTAGTTTTAAGTTTTCTGGATTTTTTTTTTATATTGATAAGGTTTGTATCTAAGTTTATTTGGTTGGTATCTAAATCTTTTTTGAAGTGTTCCATATAATGGAACCGAAATGCTTCAAGCATGTCTCCTATATCTGATACTTTTTCCCCTTTCTTTTCATGATATATACTACTAATGTTATTTGCTTTAGATTGTATTTTAATTCTTGTAGATAAGTTATGTAGATATCTGGGGGAGGTGGCTGAGTTTTTTTAATTTTTCCAAGGCTAGACAAGTTTTGTGCGTTAGAATTTCATTATATTTTTTATTTAATTCCTCTATATCTTCTTTGACTTCTGGACAATTCTGATTTTTTTTTTTTTTTAGATTTTGCTGTCAGAGTCTGGTGTGCAAGTCTAGTGATTCAGATTCCCACTCTCTCACTTTGTTTTTGTACCAGCTAAGGGTCTTACCAAACAAATACGCTTTTAATGATTCCCAAATCATGACTCTACTGATTTCTGTTGTATTATTAATTTCAAAAAATAATTGTAGTTCTGACAACATCCAGGGTCTGAATTCTTTAATTTTCGTGATATATGATGGAATTCTAGTTGAGAGGATTAACGGTTTAAACTCTATTTGGAGCTTCATTATCAGAGAGTCATGATCTGAGAAGGGGCATGGAACTATTGAGAAGTTGAAGATTTTTGTTTGTAAATCTTGAACTACGAATAATTTGTCTAGTCTGGTTTGTGTTCCAAATCTATGGTCTTTATTGGAAAATAATAAGGATTTATCATCTTTTACTTTAAAAGTGTCTATTAAATAAAATGAATCAATCCATTTTTTTAAGGATGTTGAAATAGTTGCTATGCGAAAAGACTTCTTGGTGATTTCAGAAGCTTCAAAGGTACAATTAAAGTCTCCTCCCAGTATAAGATTTCCTTTATAATTGTTGGAAATGAAATCTAGGTGTTTTTTTCACCGTTCCTGTTCCAATTCCTGGGAGCCAATATAGATTAGCTAAGGTCCATATTCAGTTATTAAATTTAATTATAACAAATGCTAGTAGACCTTCTTTGTCTTCATATTTATAAATAACTTTTCGAGTGATTATGTTTTTCTTCCAGAGAATCGATACTCCTTTTGTCTTTGTTCTATAGGAGGATTGAGCTAAGACTGTATAGTCCTTAGGGTTCCAAATAAAGCTATCATTAGTCTTAAAATGCGTTTCCTGGAGAAATACTACTTGTGCCTTATTTAGATTTAAATATTTTAATAAGTTTGATATTTTATTTGCATTATTTAAGCCATTAGTATTTAATGATAAGAATGTTAAATTCATTTTAAGTTATTGTTGGAAGAAACTTTTTGCTTTTTCTTTTTTCTTTTGATTATAGTAGTTATACCATATTCTCTGATAACATTGGATGTTATTTTTGTGTGTGTAAACTTGGGAGTGTAATTTAATGATATTAATCGTGTTACACTGCTGCAGTCATTACACTTGGGTTATCCTGCCGTCAGGCAGTTCCCCAGTCGGCCTGAGTTCCAAAGTCTTGGTCCGGCGTCGGTTGCTGTCGCCTCCTCCCTGACGTCAGTGCGACAGGGGTATATAAGATACAGCCAACACCATTTTTTTCAGTCTTGCTGCATGGTGCCCGAAGCAAAAGCAGTTCGCAAGTGCCGGTCGACCGTCTCCTGAGATTTTCATTCCGAATCCAGAACCAAAGTCTTCTACAAAGCTAAGTACCCCGTTGGGGAAACTTTTTCTTGCCTCAGACCGATGTCAGTAAAAGTTAATAACTTTATTTCTTGTGGGAAGCAAATACCTCATAAGGATTTCCATTCTTATTGTATCCCATGCCTAGTCCCAGACCACGACGTCACTGGTTATCGGTTTTGTGCTAAGTTTAACAAGCGCACTATTAAACGTCGGTTTGATTTTGCCCATTATTTTGGTAGAAAATTCAATTATACCATGCCGTCGGAACTTCCGACGACCGGAATACATAAAAAGCGCAAAGACAAGGATAGGCATCCGAGGTCCAAAACTGACGACAAAGCCACTTCTAGGCCAGTCGCCGGTTCTCCGGTTTTCAGCGAGGCTCCTTTGCAGCCCCTGACGACTGCTTCTGTAGAACCACAGGCCACCTCTGACTCCCACGTGGAGATGGCTGGGCCTTCGGACGCATAAGTTATTCAGCCTACCGAAACTAACCCTTCAGAGGGATCTGGAGTAGCTGAGCTGCCCGTAGCTTTAGAGGGTGTTTTCAGACCTACTCAGTTAAGCATTAAACCCTCTGCTAAGTCTAAACCAGCTTTAAAATAAAAAAAACAAATACAGCATTCTCCAGCACAGGCCTCTATGCCTAAGAAACAAATGCTAAAAATGGCCGAAGACCTAATCACTCTGATCAGGGGGTCCCATCCCCCTCCTGATAAAAGACCTGGACAGAATGCAGGCTATGACTCATCCGACCAGGTGTCCCTCTCTTCAGATTCATCCTCAGACCTAGGATATTCTTTACCCCCTTATGAGGATTCTGATGCTGAGGAGTCAATTCCATCAGCCTCTCCGCCTGAAGACTACTCCTTTGGGGAAACCTTGCATACCATGAGGGAGCATTTCCATTGGGAAGACCAGGATTACTCAGAATCCAAGAAAAGGCTCAGAGACTTCCTTTTATTACCTCAACACAGACCCCTTGCTATTCTGCCAGTGTTAGATATTGTGGATGATGTGTATACTGAATCCAGCTTAAATCCTGATTCCTTACCTCCAGCCCCAGTTAAACCTGACAGATACTACAGAGTCCCTGACTCACAAATTTCTGTACAAAAGCCCTGTTGCTGATCCTGAAACTATTTCTCAGGGACCCAAAGGGGTTAAGGCCTCATCAGCCAAGAATCCAGTCCCCTCTGACAGAGATTCCAGAGCATTCGACAGATGGGGAAAGAAAGTATATACGTCTGCAACTTTAGCAATGAGAGCCTTAAATTGCCAGTTTCACATGCTAAAATATCAGCAGTTTTTACTGTCTCAGTTGAAACAGAAAATGTTTCCAGATTCAGATCCTCCTACTTTTAAAGAAATGCAGGATTTATTGCATGCAGCTGAACAGGTGGGAAAACATACTTTGCAATGTGGTTTTGATTCTTTAGAGGCCTCCTGTAGAGCATCAGTTACAGGCTTTGTCATTAGAAGACATGCTTGGTTGAAGGAACATACTTTACCAGATCATGTTAAAGCAAAATTATTGGATGCACCTTTGCAGCAGGATGTGTTATTTGGAGTTAAGGCAGAAGAGGTTTTAAAGAAAATGGAGGATAAGGCAAAATCTATGCAAACGGTGAAGGATTTCTTACAGGTACAGCCTCCTAGATTTAGCAGAAATTGGCCAACTAAAAATTGGTCCTTTCCAGTTACAGACAGACCTCAAAGGGGCAGATACAGACGTCCAAGAGGTAGAGGTCAACCACAAGGTCCTTACAGGCCTCGACAATAGGTTGCATCAGGCCAGAAAGAAGGGGAAGACGGGCCCCAACCATATAAAAAGCAGCCCCAATGACTTCCCACTACAGCTGCCAAACAACACTCTCTTGGCAGCCTGCTTGGGATGAAAACTGGCACTTTTCTATCACAACTGGCAAATGATCACCAAAGACAAATGGGTTCTCAACATTGTATCTCAAGATTACAGGTTCCACTTTCACACTCTGCCAAGGTTAAAAGGAATGCCAAATCTGCCACCAAATCAATGGGCAGAGGCTCAAAAACAAATTACAGCACTCATGGATATGAGAGCTATTCAAAAGGTACCACTACAGGAGCAAGGACAAGAGTTTTACTCAAGACTCTTTCTGGCTCCCAGAAAGGACAAAGCCTGGAGGCCCATTCTGGATCTTTCTTTTCTAAACACTTACCTGGATGTTCCGAAATTCAAAATGTTGACACTACAGCAGCTTCTTCCCATGCTGGGCAAGAAAGCTTGGCTCGTGACATTGGACCTCAAGGAGGCATACCTGCAAGTCCCGATCAGACAAAACTGCAGAAGATACCTCAGATTCATAGCTGGTTCAATGCACTATCAATTCTCTGCACTGCCCTTTGGATTATCTACTGCGCCCACGGTCTTCACAAAGTGCCTGGCACCAGTAATTGCATTTTGCAGACAGAAAGGAATTCAAATTTATCCGTACCTGGATGACTGCCTGATTCAAGCAGAAAGCAAGGACATTCTTCTAAAGCATCTGGCGTTTGTAAAAAAGTTGGTTGCCTGGAGTACACAGTAAATGAAAAGAAATCAAAACTAGTGCCCTCACAAGAGATAATATTCCTGGGTGCCAGCTTGAACACAACGGCCCAGATGGCTTATCTCACGCCAGACAAGCAAGGACAACTGACTCAATACTTTCAATTGATGGCAACAAAGACCCAACTCCCTGCAAGAAACATTCTGCAGACCTTGGGTTACATGTCATATTGCATACTACTAATTCCATATGCCAGACTGCATATGAGGAAGCTACAATGGTACCTAAAGAATGTATGGTCTCAACACTGTCAAAGTTTGGAAACAGTTATACCACTAATTCCTTGCCTTCAATAGGAGTTTCAGTGGTGGGCTCAAGCTTGTCACCTCAACAAGGGACAGCCTTTTACTCAACCCACAGCCAGGCAAACACTGACAATAGAAGCATCAGATTACACCTGGGGAGCACACATGGCAGGCAGCTGTATTCAGGGCAAGTGGCCCGCAGAACAAAGGCATCTTCACATCAATCAGAAAGAGATGCTAGCTGTACAAAATGCCCTTATAGCTTTCAAGGACCTGCTGCATCCAGGACAACTACTACTAAAGACAGACAACACTACAGTTATGTGGTACATAAACAAGCAAGGGGGCACTCACTCCTACCCCCTCTGCAGGCAAGCCATGACCTTGTGGAACACAGCTCTAAACTATCAATTTCATCTGCAAGCACAATTCCTGCCAGGAGAGAAAAACACACTGTCAGACGACTTAAGCAGAAACATCATGGATCCCCACGAATGGGAATTGAATCCACAAATATTCAAAATGATAACACAGAAATGGTGGAGCCCCCGGACATAGATCTGTTTGCTTCCCCAATGAACTGCCAGCTACAGAAATTCTGCACAAGGAGTTACCATCCACATGCATGGAAAGTGGATGCCCTCTCATTCAGCTGGAAAAACCTACAAGTATACGCTTTCCCACCACTACCTCTCCTGCCAAAGGTACTCATAAAAGCCAGGCAAGAAGAGCCAAAGATGATCCTGATTGCACCAGACTGGCCACGCCAGCACTGGTACCCAATCTTAAAGAACTTAGCACAAGGACCACCCTGGATTTTGCCTCAAATCCCACATCTGCTGACTCAGCACAACAATCAGATACTACACAGCCAGCTAAAGACTTTAAACCTAGCTGCATAGAAGATTCCTTAGTCAAGCAAGCAATGCCACTCTCCAAAGCTGTTATGGATGTCATTCTGGAGGCCAGAAGGTCTAGTACCAGGAAAGCCTATTCGGATAAATGGAAGAGATTCTGTGCCTGGAACCAAGCTCACAGCCTTGACCCTCATGTCCCAAACATTCCTCAGATACTACAATATTTAACTGAGATGCTGGACAAAGGCCTCTCCTTCTCATCCATCAAGATCCACGCCTCTGCCATCTCTGCTCATTACAACACGGATCCACCAATTTTCTCTAATCCTTTGCTAAGACAGTACCTCAGAGGGGCTAAAAACATAAGACCACCCTGCAGAGCACCTACTCCAACTTGGGACCTCAACTTTGTTTTGGAAAAATTAACTTTACCCCCTTTTGAGCCAGCTAACACAGCAGAACTAAAATATATTTATTGGAAAACTGCTCTGCTCCTGGCAATAACATCAGCACGAAGAGTTTCAGAATTACAGGCACTAATGGCAGTGGAACCTTTCCTCATTTTCCACCAGGACAGGGTGTCTTTAAGAACTAACCCTACGCTTATGCCAAAGGTGGTATCCAGTGTGGCTCTAAACCAAACTATTCATTTACCAACTTTTTATCCAAAACCACAGAATAAAGGGGAGAGACTGCTGCATTCCTTGGACATTCACAGGCAGTTACGCTTCTACTTGGACAAAACCAAAGCTTTCAGGAAATCTGAGCAATTATTAGTAGCATATGCTGCAGGAGCACAGGGAAAAGCCATTTCAAAACAGACTATTTCAAAATGGATAGGACATTGTATACGTTTCTGCTATACACACCATGGGGGGGAAACCTGTACCTAGCAGCATTAGATCTCACTCCACCAGGGCAACAGCCACTTCAACTGCCTACCTCAGAGGAGTACCTACCAGGGATATTTTGGAAGCAGCAACTTGGAGCTCTGTACATACCTTCACCAAGCATTACCATCTGTTGCTATACTCTAAAAACAGAGCTGGCTTCGCCACTGCAGTGCTACAGGGCCTTATAGCCACCCCTAATGCCTTATAGAACCAGCCACCCTACCTCAGCTTTGGGATTCTACCCAAGCGTAATGACTGCAGCAGTGTAACATGATGAACATAGTACAGTTTTGTACCTACCATAAATGTAGATGTTCGAGTGTATACACTGCTGCAGTCCAGGTTGCCCTCCCTCCTTCCCCTCTTACTTGCTGGTACGTACCTATGTCTTCTACCCTTTACTACCTATGGGAAGTATTTGCTGGTAGCTGAAAGTTGTTGTTTGCTTTCCTTATGTATGTTTTATTAGCAATTTGAATTGCCTACCTATTTGGGGGCACCTGACATCTGGGGCAAGAAAAACTGAAAAAAATGGCGTCGGCTGCATCTTATATACCCATGTCGCACTGACGTCAGGGAGGAGGCGACAGCAACTGACGCCGGGCCAAGACTTTGGAACTCAGGCCGACTGGGGAACAGCCTGACATCAGGATAACCGTGTAATGACTGCAGCAGTGTATACACTTGAACATCTACATTTATGGTAGGTACAAAACTGTACTTTCTTCTTTAAATATAAGTAGGGTAAAATTCTGGTCAGGCTTTAAAAAAGTACTTCTATGAAACATTCATTCTAAAGTATCAAGTACAAGTAAATATGAATTTCCCATTAAACATGGAATGAAAGTCATTCCTAATCCAATAGATAAAGATCTATTGGATTATCACTCATACCTTTAACCAACAATATCAACTGAGCTCCATATGTTAAATTATTATGTGGAGAATTTTCTTAAGAGATATGAAATTCTATGTTATTCTATTATTGTTCTGTAGTATTTTATATATCAGGATGGAATGTTAGTAGTGTAACAATTATTATGTTGACTTAGAAAATATCCAATATTTAGTTACCCTTAAGAGATCCCAAACATGTCATATATGTCATTTTGGATAAATTAAATGCAACAGAGGAGCATACACTATATAAGCCATCAACAAATAGATTATTATTAAAATAATTTGACTAAAAGGACTCTACAGGAGACAATGAGTGATTACCAATGAAATATGAATTTACTGTAGGTGTACTGTCTTCCTTTACTTTCCCACTCTTCAGCTCACCAACTTCAACTTACATTTATGAAACGTCATGACTTATCAGTGGTATCCTGACTCTGAGTAGAGGCACCCTACATTCTATTGTGCAGTGCTTTTGCATATTTATAGATTTACAAAGCAGAGTCTAAGAATGAACTATGATCACCCTGACAATTCCCATCCTGCATATAGGGCACCTCCTGCTTCCAGAATGGGTAATCACATCAGGTCTAGAATGAATGTGAATGTACCTATATGGTAATCAAGACTTACCTTAGGTAAGTATTAATCAAATAGTATTTAGAGCATCTTAGAGAGTTCTCGGGGCAGTTAGAATACTATTGAGCCTCTTCCCCCCTTGACCAAAAACAGAGATTTCCCTTCCCTTTCTTTCCCTTGTTTTAAATCAGTACTAATAAAAGAAATTCAGCAAACATAGGTAAATAGAAATAACATTCAGTAGCCCATCTTGTACATGACTCGTAATCCATTAAACAAGTCAGTGACTAACATCACTTTAGTAAACATTATAAAGATAAATTAGAAATAATTTCCTAGCTCTTTAAATTTTTCTGATAAAGCAAAAAGTTAACAATAAGCTATTTTAACTAAAAGTATAAAGTATTTCAATTTTTCCTTGAATGTATACATTTCTACTTGTATTGTAGTGTCAGTAGCGGTCTTTGAAATTTGTACCATACTTCACTTCTTCAAATCATTCCTTTTTCGATTCAGGTTTTGATTTGTCAAAATGGCAACAATATTTCAAGGTCACAATTAATATGTAGACTGATGTTTCAAATAAATAACTTGTCAGTTGCCAATTGAACTAGTTTAGAATGCATGGTTAGTGCAAATATAGCATGTTGCAAAATTAATATATATTTTTTCGTGTGGTCTAGAGACTGTCATGCAAGTGACATATATAATGTAGCATATATAGAGCAGATAACTTATGGATTCAGGTTGTTAAAGTAAATTATGCTTATTAATCAGGCAGTTTCATTTAAATTCACAAGTAATTTGGGAACATTTCAGTTGAGTCTTTGTCTTTGAAATCTATGCATCAATTCACTTCTTTCAAGTCATTCATTTTACAGTTCACATTATATTTTGTCAAAATGTCAGTAGCATTTCAAGGGCACATTTAATATTTAAACTGATATTTGAAATGAATAGCTGTCAGTTGCCAAGTGAGTTTGTACAGAGTGTGAGGTAACTGCAAAAATATGTTGCAAAAAGTAATATGTATCTTTTCATGTGCTCTAGAGACTGTCAGTTTCAAGTAACATATAAAATGTAATGTTTACAGTGCAGGCAGCTTGTGGAATCAGCATGTTAAAATGAGTAATATTTAGTCAAGCAGCTACATTTCAGTGCACATGTAGTTAGGGAACATTTCAGTTGTGTTTCCAGGAATATGTAATCCTATGAGGATCATCATCTTCTTTCGGCTTTTCCCGGGTAGGGGTTGCCACAGCGGATCACCTGTCCACTCATGATTGGCAGTGGAGTTTTTACGGTGTTGAGTTGCCAGCCCGGCACCCAACCTTCCACAGAAGGCGCACACACACGCACACACTCACACCTAGGGCCAATTCAGTGTCCAATCCACCTACAACATGTCTTTGGGATGTGGTAGGAAACCGGAGCACCCGGAGGAAACCCATGCGACCACAGGGAGGACATGCAGACTCCGCACAGAAGGCACCCCAGCTGAGAATCGAACCGGAGAACCTCTTGCTGTGAGGCAGCAACGCTAACTGCTGCACCACCGTGGCTGCCCTATGTAATCCTATGAGGATAAATCATAAAATATATACGAATAGTCCTATTATGTATTTATTTTACGTTGTTTAGGTTGTTTTTCATTTTAATAACTAAACAACATTACTTTTTATTATTTATCTGTGAGGCTAAATGCACTTTGCAGATTCACAGTGTCCTTAGAAACTGCAGCAGTTGTTTACTGTTGCTATGGCAACGCAAATAGAATGTGAAGAAAAAATAAGTTATGTACCTACCATAGCATTCCATGTTAGTTGTCCTTCATCTCACCTTCCTTCTTGCTGGATGGGTTCAGAGCCGATCCTCTGCTCCGACTCGGCCACTTACTATAGCTCGATAGCTCTTTACTGGCTCGAGGCTACTCCTTATCCGAGAATGCCCAGCGCCAGCTACCTAGATCTCGTTTGAGATAGCTCACACTAGACATAATTATAGAAGATAATCCATTAATAAACCTGGATATACAGTTAATTGTCATGATTTGGTTGAGAAGCAACTAATAAAATAAATTAGCCAGTGAAACCATTGAGAAACTCCTCTCAATCCTCGAGGAAGGGGGAAGGAGGGTAGGACGCAAGAAAGAAGGCGAGATGAAGGACAACTAACATGGAACGTTATGGTAGGTACATAACTTCTTTGTTAAGCTGTCCAATCTCGCCTTCGTTCTTGCTGGATGGGACAGTGTCCCTAGCACCTCAATCCTGGGTGGCTCATTGGAACAGACTCTTCAGAACCATGGAACCAAAAGAAGCTCTGCCCTGGGAGATCACATCTACTTTGTAATGAGAAAAGAATGTATGAGGATCTGCCCAAGTAGCTGCTGCACAAATTGAATCGATGGGCAATCTAGATTGAAATGCTACCAAAGTAGCTACTGACCTGGTTGAATGACTTTTGGGTTTTGTTGGAAGATCTTTTTGTCGCAAGTGGTAGGTATGGACTATAGTGTCCGATAACCATTTTAACAATGTTACTTTAGAAACTGTAAGGCCTTGTTTGTTAGCAAATGAAAGGAAAAAGTGATCTGATTTTCTCATTTTTTTAGTTCTGTGGAGATAGAAACGCAGTTGTCTATACACATCCAGTTGGTGTAATCTGTATTCTGCCTTGTTGGAATGATTAGGGAAAAAACAGGGAGTTCAATGGATTGATTCAAATTGTGGTCTGAACAAACTTTAGGTAGAAAATATGGGTTAGTTCTCAGGGGAAACCCTGTCTTTGTGAAAAACTAAGTTTGGAGGGTGAACACATAGTGCATGAAGTTCTGAAACACGTCTGGCAGAAGTAGTAGCAACTAAGAAAAGAGTTTTCCAACAGAGAAACGTCAAGGAACATGATGCTGCTGGTTCAAATGGTGGCAGTATCAAGGAGGCAAGAACCAAATTGAGATCCCAAGGTGGAAGTGGCTCTTTCACTGGGGGTCTGAGAAAAGATGTACCTCTCATGAAGGCCTTACAGAGTTTGTGAGACATTATGCTGGAGTTAGAAACTCCGACATGAAAATTTGAAATCACAGCCAGTTGTACCCTGATGGTAGCAGCTGCTGCACCAGAATGAAACAGTTCTGCTAAGAAATCCAAAATCTCGTGTACAGGAGCTGTAAAAGGATCTAAATTCCTGGATTCTGCCCCAGTAAGAGAATCTTTTCCATTTGCTAGCATAGACTTTCCTTGTATTTGTCTTATCGGAGGAAACAATAATATCACACACTGCTGTGGAAATATTGGGGAGCCTGGCTAGGATTGGAAGTGGAGTAACCAAGCTGTGAGCTTGAGAGATTGGAGGGATTGGTGTAGCCTGCCTGATTGATGAATCAAGAGGTCCGGTACTGGGTCCAGAATCCAAGGCTGGGCTAGAAGGTGGGGGTGAAGAAAGGGAAACCAAATATGTCAAGGCCAATAGGGGGCAATGAGGATCATTTTGCAACCCAATGATTTTGCTTTCTGAATGACTTTTGGAATTTAGGGGAAGGGGGGAAATGCATAAAGGAGTCCCTGAGGCCAATTGTGGACTAGTGCGTCCCTGGGTGTCTGACCTAGAGGAGGAACAAGGGCGAAGTAGCTGCTGTATTTGTTGTTGAGGGGAGAGGCAAAGAGATCGCAGCAAGGCTGGCCCCATTTGCGGAAAATAAGATCCACAATTTCCTGTTTCAGAGACCACTTGTGAGGCATGAGGCTAGCTCTTCTGAGCCTGTCTGCTATTACATTGGATGCCCCAGGGATATGCGTTGCTATCAGAAAATGTTGGGAGGAAATCGCCCATTGCCACAGTCTAAGGGCCTCTCGGCACAAGGGGTAAGACCTGGTTCCGCCCTGTTTGTTGATGTACCAAATCACTGACACATTGTCCGTCTGTATCCCACCAGGGAGAGAGTCTTGAAGAGCTTGCAACGCTAGGAGCACCGCTCTCATCTCCAGGGCATTGATGTGCAAGTGGTACTCGTGAGGTTGCGAAGTGCCTTGGACTGTCTTCCCTAGATAATGCCCCCCCCCCCCCCACCTTATCAGGGAAGCGTCCGTTGTCACTGTGGCGACCGGATGGGGTTCCATGAAAGTTCTGCCCTGGGAAACTAGTGGGAAGATCATCCACCAGGAAAGGTGTCTTTTGCAAGATTCCGTAATTAGCATCATGTGAGACATGGGTAATTCCTGGAAGGACCATTGTGTGAAAAGAAACCACTGAAGGATTCTCATGTGAAAGTGTGCTAAGGGGACTAGAAGAATGGCTGCTGCCATGGATCCTAGAACTTGAAGAACATATTTGACTTGAATTCTTTTGCTCCTCAGGAGAAGTGACACCTGTTTTCGAATAATGGAAACTCTTTCATGAGGCAATTTTACAGTCATTTTTCTTGTGTTTAGTTTTGCTCCTATGTATTTAATAGATTGACAGGGCAACAAGGCAGATTTTTCGAAGTTTATTGTGATGCCTAGTTGAGCACAGGATGTGATGGTGTAATCTCATGCTTCTATAAGTTGTTGCCTGGTGGTAACGTGTGTCTGTCACCCTGATTTTGTGGACCCCCCTCTGCCACAAGGGCGGCATCTGCCATTGTTATTATTTCCCCCTCTGCCCCTGGGGGAAAATTCACCACGTGCATCAGGCAAATGTCCCTGGGATTTTCGAAACCACATCTTTCCACCATTCTGACCTTTTGGGTATGGTCTGGTAGGAGTGGAAAAATGGACTCTGACATCAGAGAGCGTCTTGCCTTCCTGCTAGCACCTGGTAAGCGTGTCTTTCACCTGAGGTCCAAACAGAGAAGAGCCATCAAAGGGGGTATTGATGAATGACGCTCTGAAAGGTTCCACAAACTGACACAGCCGCAGCCAAGAATGTCTCCTAAGAGCTACTCTTGTTTCTGTAGCTCTACTTGCTCCATCAGCTGCGTATGAAATAAGCATCATGTAGGAGTTGACTATTGAATTGAGTCGCAAGCTGGGTAGCTACCTTGGCTGAAGCTCCCTCAGCTGTGGAATCTTCTAGGGCATCTCCAAGCTCTTTTAGGAGATCCCTCTGAAGCCTAGTAAAATGGGAAAGATAGTTCAGGGACCTAAGGGAGAGGGTCGCTGATGAAAACATTCTGTCCATCGTACGAGAGTCTTTATTTGGTGGATGGACAGATGAGGTTTTAGCTAACTCTCTCTTTGCGGCTGCTGCTACCACCATGACATCAACTGGGACACCTTAAGTTAAGAATTGTTTGTCTTGGGGAGCTGTGATGAATTTATTGGGTCTCCTCGGGACAGGTTCCATGGAATCTGGAGCTGACCAAGCCTTTCGAGACACTACAGACATGAGGGGTCGGAAAAGGGTCCGATGCCACTTACCCCCTTGGAGCCGAGAGAGCTTTGGCACCCAGATACCTCGATGGGAGGAAGAATCGAGGTAATCGGAGCCAACGTTGGAGCCGATGAGGATGTTATCGGAGCCAAAGGAACCACTATCCATGGACTCCGGTTCCAAACTAAGCATAGTCAGAGGAGGAATCGAAATTGAAGCAGATGGAGCAGAAGCCTGTTGAGGTGGGTTTGAAAGCATTTTTAGCAAGGGCCGGTGACTTAAGCAACCTACTGACCACTCTCTCCACATCCTGATCTGATAACCTCGAGGATTGAGAGGAGTGGGAAGATGAGCGATGACTGGACTTGCTTTGAAGTAATGGCGATTGTGGCACAGAGCGAATCGGCTCCAAAGAAGGAGACCTAGTTTTTTTGTGGCTCCAAGACGGCTCCTAAGTAACGGAGCCGACGGAGGGGTAGCCTTGTCGGTGCCAGCCGGCACACTTGGTTTGTCAAGTTCACAGGCTGGTCCCGAACATAGAGCCGATGGCTTGACTGGTTTCAAAGATTTCACTGGCTGGGATGCTTTAGCTGGTGAATCCTGTTTTAATAATCCATGGAGGATAAGCTTGGTTTTCCGCTCCTGCAGGACCCTTGGACTAAAGGCATGACAAATAGCACAAGAGTCCTGCAGGTGCAGAGCCCCCAAGCAATAAACACAACTAGTGTGCCCGTCTGTCAGAGACATCTTCTGACAGCGTGAGTCGCACTTTTTAAAACCAGAGGTTTTAACTTCCTTAGACATTTTAGTAAAAGTCAAATTACAATAGAAAAACTAAAAATTAATAAAGACCTTAAAAGAGAGCCTCTAACTTAAATGGCTGTCCTCGGGGGGGGGGGGGGACTCTCTAAAGTTAAATGAGTTCAGGCAATAACAGAAGGCCTAGCGACTAAGGGGCGATGGCCAACAGCACAAAGGTGTAAAGCACAAGGATGATGTAAGGGGGTTTACAGTAAAAGAAACTTACAAACTACTATCAAAGAAGAATTATGGTGCATTTCTACATCATGCCTGCTTGTTCCATTTGCTGGTTTGGTTCCTAAGTTTTTGGTTCCCCCTTCAGACAGACCTCATGGGTGCAAGGGAATCCCAGTTGATGCCATAATTGTGGCGGTGGCCACTAAGAAGAAGCTAGTGGAACAAAGCTCCTCTGTCCATCCACCAAAAAGGGAGTCCAGAGCAATGGACAGATTTGGAAACTGCATATACCTCTCAGCCACATTCGCACTGAGGTCATTAAATTACCTGGCACATCTGACCAAGAGAGATTTGATTAAGGAGCTTTCACACTTTCTCTCTGAGTCCATATCGGTGGAGGATCTCAAGAAGGTTTCTCCTCAGCTGGTTACTCTTTTGTCTGTTGCCAATTAATCGATTAGGCTGATCTCCCATACACCTGAGGGTGCTTCATAAGCAGACAGTTCAGACATAGCCATTAGGAGACATGCCTGGATGAGGTTATGCAACTTTGTGGAACTGTTTAAAACATCTTGCTTTAACCCCATTTGTTGACTCCTTGTTTGTGCCATCAATGAATGATGCAGTCACCCACAGCGAGCAGGAAGGAAAGACCCTGTCTGCTGTTGGAGTCAAATTTTCTACCCCTCAACGTACTATCTGAAGTTGTTGCTTTCATTTGATCTTCAACCTCTGGGAATATGGATCTGGTACAGATCCAACTCGGCTGCATTTTCCAGCATCTGATCCAAGCTCCTCCCCCTCCCCTACCCATAATACCCCGATCTCCCTCCTCCCCTCAGATCTCATTTTTCTCACATCTAGATAGCAGCATGATCCCTCGGCTCCAAGTTTCCGTAGTGGTGAGTGAAAGTTTTTTGACTTCTTTCATAGGTTTATATGTGTGTACTAGGCTATTGGCCTGGGGGCCTTTACAAGCCTAGCCATAGGATTACCCTGGCATCATGCCACCTGACCTTAGGGTCCAGTGCCTCTGTCAAGTAGAGCCACTGAAGTTATCCCCAGGGTGAATTTTCTATTTCCCATCTACTCATCGAGATTTCTCTTGAAGAGGGTCAGCAAGGTGCTCTGCTTGACATGTATGGGAAGTCTGTTCCATAGCATGGGCAGTCTCTGGGTTATGAACCTGTCCCTCCAGTACATTCTGTTGATTGTGGTAATGAGGTTGAGGTCTCTGGAGTGTGTGGTGCGGAGGGATTGGGATTCCTTTAGATGTAGCATTTCTAACAGAGCTGGGTCAGACATGACTTTGTAAGTCTCCCTTTAACCTTCCTTGTATCTCTCTTCTTAATTCTTTTCCCTACCTGTATTCTTTTTAGCGCTCTGGCATCTGTTCTCTCTCTCTAAATGTGTATATATATATATATATATATATATATATATATATATATATATATATATATATATATATATGGATCCCCTACAGAACGACAGCTCACAACACAGACACCCACATCGCGGACTTCAAAAGCCCGACAGCCCGACACACAAAATACCGACAACAGCACTACTGCAGAAAAAAGGAAAATAACATTTCCTTTTTTCTGCTAGCAGGGGGGCTACACCCCCACACCCCCCGTAACTTTAATATACCAACTCCGACATCGCACTACAGTGCAGGAATGGAAATATTTCCATTCCGCACTATGGAGACTTACCATTTCCCCATTGTCAGTATTTCGGGTGTCTGGCTTTTGGTGTTGGCGATGTGGGTGTTGGTGTTGTGAGCTGTCGGTCTTCTGTAGACCACCGACCAGCTAGGCATAGCCATAAATGTCAACAAGTCCCAATTGGATCCAGTACAAGTTCTTGACTTCATTGGGGCTCGAGTAGATACCACTCAAAGCAGGGTGTTTATAACTCCAGACAGACTTGAATTCCTTCGTCATCATGTTTCGTATATTGTTCAGACCCAGTATCCCTCTACAGAGTCAGTTTTCGGGTGTTTGGGTCTATGGCGGTCTTGAACACCCTGATTCCCTACAGCTTGTCTTCATATGAGAGTCCTCCAATGGACTGTGTCATTTCAGTGGTCATTGCTAGACCTGCCCTTATCTCATACGGTGCAGTTATCTTGGGCTTGCAAGGATTTGCTTCTCTGGTGGCTTCAGTCCCAGGATCATCTTCTGGGTCGTCTGTTCATACTTCCCGCCTCAGTGATCATGGTGACCACAGATGCCTCTCTGCTCGGGTGGGGGGAATGACAATCCAAGGCACATGGTTTTCCCTGGAGACCCATCTGCATATCAGCATCCTGGAGATGAGGGCGGTGCTGTTGGCATTGCAAGCTCTTCATGCCCATCTTTCCCAAGGGACGATTGCCATCCAGACAATATGTCTGTAGTCTAGTGCATCAACAAATAGGAGGGAACCAAGTTTTACCCCCTTTGTCACGAAGCCATGAGATTGTGGGTGTGGACAATCTCCTTCGGCCTTTTTTTTTGGTGGCAACGCACATTCCATGGGGGTCTAAGAATATTTATTCTGATGCCTTACGAGTGGTCTCTGACTCCATCAGTAGTGGAACAGATCTTTCTAAAGTGGGGTCAGCCTTACTGCGATCTCTTCACCTTTCCTTCCAACGTGAAGTGCAGCGAATATTTCGCTCTGAACCCCCCCCCCCCCCCCGGGGGAGTCCCCCAGAGAAGCTCTAGTTCATGGTTGGCCCTCTGCTCTACTGTATGCTTATCCTACACTCTCTCTAATCCCGAAATTCATTCAGAAAGCTCAAAATCTGGGAAGCTTTGTGATCATTATTGTCCCCTTTCTGGCTTCGCCAAGTTTGGTTCCCCTCTCTGTGGTCTCATGCAGTGTGTCCTCTGATCGTGCATCCCTCAGGGATCCCGTACCCAGATTTAGTCTGTCTGATGCTCACGGCTTGGCTGGTCCAGTACCAGTGATAGCTAGGACTCCGGGGCTGTCTTCTCCCGTTAAGAAGATTTTGGTCGTGGTTCACAAGTCTCTTCCACCAGGAAGGTTTATTCCAGTAAGTGGAAATGTTTCTCTGTATGGGCTTCTCAGCATGATCTGGACCCCTTTACTGCTCTAGCTCTCGCCATTTTGGAGTTTTGGCAGATATCTTCAATCATGGCAGTAATTTTTCCACGGTAAAGGTACAATTGGCAGCGATCTCCAATTTTCACATAGGTGAGAATTCGGCTTCTTTTGCTTCTTCCAAGCTTTTTAAAGCCTTTTTGAAATGTAACTTTTTACTCAGGCCTCCAGTCAAGGACCCAAAGCCCCCTTGGGATATTACCCTAGTGCTATAAGCTTTGGTTTCTCCCCCTTTTGAACCAGCAGTTACAGTGGACTTGCAGTTCCTGTCTTGGAAGATGGCCTTTCTGGTCACCATTACTTCGACCAAAATAGTATCTGAGATCCAGGCCTTATCTGTCAAGCCCCCTTATATAGTGTTTCACAAAGACAGGGTTTCCTTAAGGATGAACCCTTCATTCCTTCCGAAAGTGGTATCAGTGTCTAATATTAACCAGGTCATCAGTCTCCCTGTTTTCTTTCCGAACTTCCAGAGTAAGGGAGAGTATAAATTTCATTTGCTTGATGTTCATAGGCAACTGCACTTCAATTTGCATAGAACAAAATTCTTCCATAAGTCTGATCAGCTTTTTGTTTCTTTCCCTAAGTCTTTCTTAGGGAAACTTGTTTCAAAAGTAACTGTTGCTCTCTGGATCTTTCAGTGCATTGCGTTGACCTATTGAGCCAAGGGATTATCTCCACCAGGTCATGTCAGGGCACATTCTACCAGGTTTGTAGCTACGTCTGCGGCCTTTTGGTCTAGGGTTTCCTTAGATGACATTTGCTCTGCAGTTACTTGGGCATCATCTCATATGTTTTTCTCTCATTACAAATTGGATCTCCTTTCCAGAGGCAGGGCATCTTTTGGCTCGGCCGTGCTCCGGAACATCCTTCCATAAGGACCTTCCAGGACTATTTGGTAGCTGGGGACTCTGTCCCACAGGTTGAAGATCAAATGAAAACAACAACTTCAGATAAAAAAAGTTATGTACACCATAATGTTGCATTGGAGTTGTTGCTTTTCATTTTTTTCTTCAACCGTCCCTCCCTCCTCCCCCTGCCATATGTGGGCTGTGTAGTGGACCAGGAGGCAGACACACAGCTGCTACTCTGGTGGGCCTATGTTTTCCTTATTGTGTTATGGGGTATTAATGCCACAGTGCTAGGCGTATGGTTAGGTGGGGGTGCTACTGTGTGCAGCAAACTCTGAGGGGAGGTGGGAGACATGGGTATTATGGGTAGGGGAGGAGCTTGTTGCTTCGATCCAATGCTGGAAAATGCATCCGAGTCAGATCTGTACCGGATCCGTATTCCCACAGGTTGAAGACAAATGAAAATCAGCAACTTAGATGGAACCTTATGCTGAGTACATAACTTTTTTTTTTTTCTAGAAATTAGCAAGGTGGTAAGAAAATGTGGTTCTGCAAATCTCTGGGACCTTTCTAGGACTCGCATGGGGATAATTCCTCCGGAGGCAGAGGAGGAGGTTTCAGTGGCAGAGGGGGTCTGCAAAACCAGGGCTTCAGAGACTCCTCCTCTTATAGGCCCTGTCCCCCCTCAGGAGGAAGCTTGGGGTTGTTTTTCCCCCTGCATCTGGATGCTTGGACAGATAACACAGAAAATGCATGGGTGCTAAGTATAATATCCACGTGTTACTATATACCCTTTTCCTTTCCACCTCCTGTCCCAAGGAAGAAACTCCATGACGTTCCACCCAGTCAGGGGGAATACACAGCTCAGGAGATTCAAAAGCTGCTACAAAACAGTCATCTGGGAAGTCCCACCCGAACAAATAGGATTTGGAACTTACTCCCACTTCTTTTTAGTTCCAAAGAAAACGGGACCTGAGACCAATTCTGGATCTAAGCATTCTGAATCAGTATCTAAAGAAGTCAAAGCTCTGAATGGTTATGGTTCAGTCCATCCTGCTGCCTCTTTTGTGCAGGGATGATTAGATGTGCTCTGTAGATCTCCAGGATGCGTACTGTCATATCAAAATAGACAGGTGCTGCAGGAGACACCTGCATTTTCAGCTGGGAGTCAATCACTACCAATTCAGAGCACTGTCCTTTGGACTCACCACGGATCCCAGGGTGTTCACCAAATGCATGGGAGTCATGGCAGCTCACTTGAGACTCAACAGATTCCAAGTGTTTCTCTATCTCAACGACTGGCTCCTCACTGCCCCAACCAGGCATCAACTTCTGCAAGCCAGGTATTACTTGCTGCAGATCTGCAACTCCCTAGGCACTACAGTAAACCTTGTCAAATCAAAGCCGACTCCTGTACAGACTCTGGAATTTATAGGAACTCAACTGGGTACTATGACTCCATTGGCGTCATTACCTCTTCATTGCATCACATCTTTGAGAAAATAGGTTCGGGACATACTGTCTCATCCGTCCCCTCCCGCAAAACTAGTGTTACAAGCTTTTGGGTTAGTATCAGCTGCCATTCTTCTGGTTCTGTAGCAAGATTTTTTATTCGAATACTTCAGTGGACACTGGTAGTTCTGTGGTGCATTATTTACCAGCCTCTATCATTTCCCATAAAACTCACTCCAGTTTGCAGACATCATGTTCACTGGTGGATCTGGTCAGATGACCTTTTTTGGGCAGATCGTTCTCTTTCTTCCCCTATAGCCACAGTGAACATGGACACTTCCCAACTGGGGTGGGGGGGCATTTCATGGGAAGGATGGTTCAAGGCACGTGGTTCCACTTGGAGACCAAGTTGCATATCAGTGTCTTAGAGATGAGAGCAGTCCTCCTTATGCTGCAAGCCTTTCAGGACATTCTCCCTCTAGGGACTATTGCAGTCTATACGGACAGCATGTCAGTAGTTTGGTACATCAACAAACAAGGAGGAACCCATTCCTATCCATTGTGCAGAGTGGCCATGAGGGACTGAGAATGAGCTATCTTTTCAGACTTTCTTTTTGCAACACACACACCAGGGAAAACCAACTTGCTGGCAGGCAGACTTAGCAGGTCCATTCTTATTCTCATGAATGGTCCCTCAAGTCAGACAGTAGTGAATGTGATCTTCATCTCCTGGGGCCAGCCTTGCTGCGACCTATTTGCCGCCTCCCCAACAAGTGCAGCAAGTACTTAGCTCTAATCCCCCCCTCTGAGGGAATCATCGATGGGTGCTCTAATTCACGATTGGCCACTCGGGTTTCCTCTACTCTTATCCCCCTCTTCCTTTGATTCCAAAGTTACTACAGAAAGCAAGCAAGCTGAAGGACTCGGGCATCGTTATTGTCCCCTTCTGGCCTCAACAGGTTTGGTTTCCCTTCATGTGGTTTCACTTGAAATATCCTCCAAGGATACCAGAACCTACTCTGGACCTCCTGTCTCATCCATCAGGAATTCAACATCACAATCTCCATGCCCTCAAACTGACCGCATAGTTTCTCCACTTCAGACAGTCCAGGCTTGTTTCCCCAGTCCGTGACATTATCTTAGCCTCTCAGAAAGCATCCACCAAGAAAGTTTACAGAAGCAAATGGAAAAGGTTTTGTATTTGTGCTTCCAAATCAGAATATTGACCCCTTTTCAGTGATTACTTTGGCCATTCTCCTATTTCTCACTACTCTTTTTAAGGCAGGGGCTAGTTTTTCTACAATTAAACTTCATTTGGTAGCTATATCCAACTTCCAAGCAGGAAGTAAATAATCTCTGTCATCTTCAAGATTGTGTAAAACTTTCATGAAGGAAGTTTTCCTGCTTAGACCTCCAATAAAAGATCCCTCTCCTCCTTGGGATTTGACAGTGGTCCTTCAAGTGTTAACTCAGAAACCCTTTAAACCGGCGAACAAATGCGATATGAAGTTTCTTTCTTTTGTAGTAACTATCACTTCAGCAAAAAAAATTTCTGAGCTCCAGGTCTTATCGGCCAGGCCTCTCTTCATCATTTTCCATAAGGTTAGGGTTTCTCTTCAAACCAACCCTTCATTTCTGCCAAAAGTGGCTACTGAGACTAACATTATCCAGTATATACAATTACCAGTTTTCTTTCCAAGTTTTACTAATAAAGGCAAATATGTGCTGCACCTGCTTGATGTTCACAGACCATTGCATTTTTATCTTCACAGAACAAAACAGTACAGGAGGTCTGATCAGCTGTTTGTTTCTTTTTCCCCTAACCGCTCGGGTCAAGCAGTTTCCAAAATCACTCTAGCTAAATGGATCACCGACTGCATTTTGCTGATTTATAAAGGTTCGGATTTGCCTTGTCCTCTTGGAGCTCACTTCACTAGATCTGTAGCTACTTCATATGCTTTTTTCCTCAAGAACTTCCATTGACAACATCTGCGCTGCAGACACATGGTCCAAGACTAGTACCTGTGTTACATATTGCAAGTTAGACATTATTTTCAGAAACAGAGCTTCCTTTGGTTTGACAGTGCTCTGACATGTCCTTCCTTGAGGGCCTCCTGAGTGTTACGTAGCTGGCTACTCTTGACCCGTTCATGAGGAAGAATGAAGGGGACAACAGCAGATGTTCATCGTGTTTCACTGCTGCAGTCATTACACTTGGGTTATCCTGCCATCAGGTGGTCCCACAGTTGGCCAGAGTTCCAAAGTCTTCGTCTGGCATCGGTTGCTGTCACTTCTTCCCTGACGTCTGTGCACCAGGAGTATATAAGATGCAGCCAACGCCATTTTCTTCGGTCTTTCTTGCCGCGCGGTGCCCGAAGCAAAAGCAGTTCGCAAGTGCCGGTCGGCCGACTCCTGAGATTTTCAATTCGAATTTCAGAACCAAAGTCTTCAATAAAGCTAAGTACCCCATTGGGGAAACTTTTTCTTGCCTCAGACCGATGTCAGTAAAAGTTAATAATTGTATTTCTTGTGGGAAGCAAATACCTCATAAGGATTTCCATTCTTACTGTATTCCATGCCTAGGCCCAGACCACGACGTCACTAGTTGTCGGTTTTGTGCTAGATTTTACAAGCACACTATTAAACGTCTGTTTGACTTTGCTCGCCATTACTTTGGCCGAAGGTTCAATTATACCATGCCGTCGGAACAACCGACGACTGGAATGCACAAAAAACGCAAAGACAAGGGTAAGGACAGGCATATGAGGCCCAAAACTGATGATGAAGCCTCTTCTAGGCCAGTCGCCGGTTCGCCGGTTCTCAGTGAGGCACTTTCGCAGCCCCTGACACCCGCTACCTCAGAGCCACTGGCCGCCTCCGACTCCCACATGGAGATGTCTAGGCCTCTGGAAACTCAAGGTATTGGGCCTACGGAAACTAACCCCTCAGATGGGTCCAGAGCCGCTGAGCAGGCATCGCTTCTGAGGGTGTTTTCAGACCTTCACAGCTTACCATCAAAACTACAGCCAAGTCCAAAACTCCATTAAAGCAAAGAAGCAAGTACAGCATTCACCTGGGCAGGCCTCCATGCCTAAAAACCAGATGCTCAAAATGGCCGAAGACTTAATTACTCTGATCAGGGGTTCCCATACCCCTCCTGATAAAAGGCCTAGGCAGGATACAGACTATGATTCCTCTGACCAGGTTTCCATTTCTTCTGATTCCTCTTCAGACCAGGGATACTCTTTAACCTCCCTATGAGGACTCTGATGCTGAAGAATCAATTCCTTCAGCCTCTCCTCCTGTGAGGATTACTCTTTTGGGGAAACCTTACATACCATGAGGGAGCATTTCCATTGGGAGGGCCAGGATTACTCAGAATCCAAGAAAAGGCTCAGAGACTTTCTTTTATTGCCTCAGCACAGGCCCCTTGCTATTCTGCCATTGTTAGATATTGTGGATGATGTGTTCTCTGAATCCAGTTTAAATCCTGATTCTTTGCCCCCTGCTCCAGTCAAGCCAGATAGGTACTACAGAGTCCCTGACTCTCACAAAGTTCTTTATAAAAACCCTGTTGCTGACCTAGAAACTATTCCCCAGGGTCCCAAAGGGGTAAAGGCTTCCACAGCTAAAAATTCAGTCTCCTCTGGCAGGGATTCTAGAGCATTAAGACAGATGGGGGAAGAAAGTTTACACTTCTGCAACTTTAGCAGTCAGGGCTTTAAATTCCCAGTTTCACATGCTTAAATACCAACAATATTTAATGTCTCTGTTAAACCAGAAAATGCTTACAAGTTCAGAACATCCTAACTATAAGGAAATGCAGGATTTATTGCGTGCAGCTGACCAAGTGGGAAAACATACTCTGCAATGTGGTTTTGATTCATTAGAGGCTTCTTGTAGAGCAGCAGTTACAGGATCTGTGATTCGAAGGCATGCTTGGTTAAAAGAACAAGGTTTACCTGATCATGTTAAGGCAAAATTATTGGATGCTCCTTTACAGCAGGATATTTTATTTGGTGTTAAGGCAGAAGAGGTATTAAAGAAAATGGAGGATAAGGCAAAATCTATGCAAACAGTGAAGGACTTCTTACAGGTACAGCCACCTCGAGTGTCAGACAGACCACAAAGAGGCAGATACAGATGCCCAAGAGGCAGATCTCAGCCCCAAGGCCCTTACAGACCACGTCAGTGGGGTGCTTCAACCCCAAAAGGAGGGGAAGACAAGTCGCAACCTTATAGGAAACAGTCCCAATGACTTCCCCCTTCAGATGCCAAGCACTTACCTTTTGGCAGCTTCCTTAGGGGGAAAACTAGCACTTTTTTCACAAAATTGGCATATAATCACCCAAGACAAATGGGTTCTGAATATTGTGTCTCAAGGATACAGGTTCCACTTTCACACACTACCAAGGCTAAAAGGAATGCCAGACTCGCCACAAAATCAGTGGGCATAGGCACAAAAAAAAATTACAGCCCTCATGGACATGAAAGCTGTTCAAAAAGTGCCACAACAGGAATAAGGACAAGGATTTTACTCAAGACTTTTCTTGGTCCCCAGAAAGGACAAAGCCTGGAGACCCATACTGGACCTTTCTACTCTAAATACTTACCTGGATGTTCCGAAATTCATAATGTTGACACTACAGCAGCTTCTTCCCATGCTGGGCAAGAAGGCTTGGCTTGTTACTTTGGACCTCAAAGAGGCATACCTGCATGTCCCTATCAGACAAAATTGCAGAAGATACCTCAGATTCATTGCTGGTTCAATGCATTACCGATTCTCTGCACTGCCCTTTGGCTTATCTATTGGGCCCAGGGTCTTCACAAAATGCCTGGTACCAGTAATTGCATTTTGCAGACAAAAAGGAATTCAAATATATCCATACTTGGATGACTGCCTCATTCAAGCAGAGAGCAAGGACATTCTTCTACAGCATCTGGCGTTTGTAAAAAGATTGCTAATTTGCCTAGGGTACACAGTAAATGAAAATAAGTCAAAACTAGTGCCCTCACAAGAGATAATATTCCTGGGTGCCAGCTTAAATACAACGGCCCAGATGGCTTATCTCACGCCAGACAAGCAAGGACAACTGACTCAGTACTTTCAATTGATGGCAACAAAGACCCAACTCCCTGCAAGAAAAATTCTGCAGGCCTTTTGGGTTCATGGCATCCTGCATACTACTAATACCATATGCCAGACTGCGTATGAGGAAATTACAATGGTACCTAAAAAGTATTTGGACTCAATACTGTCACAGTTTGGAAGCAGTAATGCCACTTATTCTCTGCCTACAATAGAAGTTTCAATGGTGGGCATAGGCATGTAACCTCAACAAGGGACAGCCTTTCACTTTACCCACAGCCAGGCAGACACTAATAACAGATGCTTCGGATTACACCTGGGGAGCACACATGGCAGGAAAATGTATTCAGGGCAAGTGGGCCGCAGACCATATGCATCTTCACATCAATCAAAAAGAGATGCTAGCTGTACAAAATGCCCTAGCAGCTTTCAAGGACCTTCTGCATCCAGGACAATTATTACTAAAGACAGACAACACCACAGTTATGTGGTACATAAACAAGCAAGGGGGCACTCATTCTTATCTGCAGACAAGCCATGACCTTGTGGAACACAGCTCTAACCTATCAAGTTCATCTGCAAGCACAATTCCTGCCAGGAAAGAAAAATACTCTGGCAGACGACTTAAGCAGAAACATCATGGATCCTCACAAGTGGAAATTAAATCCACAAGTACTCAGCATGATAACACAAAAATGGGGGAGCCCAGACATAGATCTTTTTGCCTCCCCGATGAATTGCCAATTACAGAAATTCTGCACAAGGACTTACCACACACAAGCATGGAAAGTGGATGCTCTTTCGTTCAGCTGGAAAAGCCTAAAAGTTTATGCCTTCCCACCACTGCCTCTCCTTTCAAAGGTACTCCTAAAAGCCAGACAAGAAAAGCCAAAAATGATCCTGATTGCCCCAGACTGGCCACGCCAGCACTGGTACCCAATCTTAAAGAACTTAGCTCAAGGCCCACCATGGATTTTACTTCAAATTCCGCATCTTCTGACTCAACAAAACAATCAGATCCTGCACAGCCAGCTCAAAACCTTAAACCTGGCTGCATGGCATATTCCTTAGTCAAGCAGACAACACCCCTCTCTAAAGCTGTTATGGATGTCATTTTGGAGGCCTAGCACCAGGAAATCCTATTCAGAAAAGTGGAAGAGATTCTGTGCCTGGAACCAGGCTCAAAGTTTTGACCCTCTTGTCCCAAATATTCCTCCGATATTACAATACTTAACTGAGATGCTGAACAAAGGCCTATACTTTTCATCCATTAAGATCCACGCCTCTGCCATCTTGGCTCATTACAACACAGATCCTCCTATTTTCTCTCATCCATTGCTAAAACTGTACCTCAGAGGGGCTAAAAACATAAGACCGCCCCAGAGAGCACCAACACCAACTTGTGACCTCAATTTTGTCTTGGAAAAACTAACTTTAGCTTCTTTTGAGCCAGCCAATTCAGCAGAATTAAAATGTGTCATGGAAAACTGCTCTGCTTCTGGCAATAACTTCAGCACGAAGAGTCTCAGAGTTACAGGCACTAATGGCAGTGGAGCCTTTCATAATTTTTCACCAAGACAGGGTTTCTTTAAGAACAAACCCTTCATTTATGCCAAAGGTGGTATCCAGTGTGGCTCTTAACCAAACTATTCACTTGCCAACTTTTTATCCAAATCCCCAGAATAAAGGGGAGAGACTTCTGCATTCATTGGACATACACAGACAGTTACGTTTCTACTTGGACAAAACAAAAGCTTTCAGGAAAACTGAGCAATTGTTTGTAGCATATGCTGCAGGATCACAGGGAAAGGCTATTTCAAAGCAGACCATTTCAAAGTGGATAGGACACTGTATCCGTTTCTGCTACACACAGCATGGGAAAACTGTACCTAGCAACATTAGGCCACATTCTGCCAGGGCAACAGCCACTTCAACTGCCTACCTTAGAGGAGTACCTACCAAGAATATCTTAGAAGCTGCAACTTGGAGTTCAGTGCACACCTTTACCAAACATTATCACTTGCCTCTTTATTCTAAATCCAGAGCTGGCTTTGCTACTGCAGTGCCGCAGGGCCTCATAGCCACCCCAAATCCTCTATAGAACCAGCCACCCTACCTCAGCTTTGGAATTCAACCCAAGTGTAATGACTGCAGCAGTGAAACACAATGAACATAGTACAGTTTTGTACCTACCATAAATGTAGATGTTCGAGTGTATTCACTGCTGCAGTCTAGGTTACCCTCCCTCTTTCTTAGCTGGGACTTATCTATACCCTTCTACCCTATACTACCTATGTGGTATATTTGCTGGTAACTGAAGGTTTTGGTTTTACTTTTTATGTATGTTTTATTAGCAATATGTATTGCCTACCAGTTTGGGGGCACCTGACATCTGGGGCAAGAAAAACGGAAGAAAATGGCGTCTGCTGCATCTTATATACCCCTGGTGCACTGACGTCAGGGAAGAAGCGACAGCAACCAACGCCGGACCAAGACTTTGGAACTCTGGCCGACTGCCGAACCGCTTGATGGCAGGATAACCCAAGTGTAATGACTGCAGCAGTGAATACACTCGAACATCTACATTTATGGTAGGTGCAAAACTGTACTATTTAAAAGTTGTGTACTTATCATAACTTGGCATCTATGTTGTCCATTTTCATTCTTCCTCACCTTTCCTCTCAGCCATCCCCCAGCCCTATCACTCCTAGAAGGATCTTTTAATGATATGGGAACCGTCATGTTCCTGGTTTGAGCCGCAGTCCATCTTTGTCTGTTCTGTCTCTTTAACACAGTAGATGTAAGGCAGAAAACTCAATCTGAGGAATTGGGGATGGAATTAGGGCATTTTGGGTAGAGGGAGGAGCTCGAGATTTGGATCCAAGTTTTGTAGATATGGACGAGTTGGATCTGAGGATCGGATCTTAGACCCATTCGTGATGAAAAATGAAAACAGATAACACAGATGCCAAGTCATGGTAAGTACATAACTTTTAAAAAACCTCAAATCCAGTCTCCCCTCAGCCTAGATCTGGTATCTTTTCATCTCCCATCCCCTTTTCTGGAAAGGCGTCACCATTCCAGGACTTTGTCTATAGCTGCTGCTTGTCATTCCTCCAGGATTTTGACCAAAGCAGATATCGACGGGATGATGAGGAAATTCCTGTCAAAGCAAATTCAAATAGAGGTTCTACTGGCTTCCAAACCATCGGGTCTGGAGACTTTCGTGAGTACTGCCCTACCTATTTTGTCTCTCTCTCCTCTAATCCAACCTTGGTTTCAGAGCAGTTGGATCCTAGAATCCTGGATCTGTCCTTATCGGATCCGAAGATTGTCATATCTTCTACATCAATACCATCTGATTGTACCGGACAAGATCACCACCTGATGTTTCATTTGGAGATGTACTAGAGATCTTCAAGCAAAGGGGTGGTTTGTCAACTGACCACCCTCCCCAAGAGGAATCAAAATTCCTCGAAGGCTATGGGACTGCCCTATCTACTTTCTGGGTGACTCCATCCACTGATGAGATCATTGATTTGATTTTTCAGTGGTTGTGGAAGAAACTGATTCCGTTGAGCCAATCCCCAAGAGACCAGACAGGATACTGACACCACCCAAGGACAGGGAATTTTGCAGCAAAGGGGTACCAGTTGCTTCCATGGTCGTAGCAGGTGCCAGCAAAAAGGAGCTTGCAGAACAGAGATATGATGTTCATCGTGTTTCACTATTGCAGTCATCACATTTGGGTATCTGCCTGCAGATAGCCCTCAGCCAGCCTGAATACCAGAGTCTTCAGATTTCTGCATCGGATGATGTCGCTTCTTGCATGACGTCAAGTCATCAGGGGTATAAAACATGCAGCCAATGCCATTACATCAGTCTTTCTTGCCGTCCGGTGCCAGAAGCAGTTCGCAAGTACAGGTCGGCTGACTCATGAAAATTTTGTTTTCAAGTTTCAGACCCAAAGTCTTCAAAAAAGATAAGTACCACGTTGGGGATCCTCTTTTTTTTGCTATAACCGATGTCAGAAAAAATTAGCAATTGTCTTGCCTGTGGAAAGCAAATACCTCATAGAGATTTTCATTCTTACTGCATCACCTGTTTAGGCCCAGAACACTATGCCCCTCGCTGTCAGTTTTGTGCCTTGTTCAACGCCCGAATTATTCATCGTCGGGCTATTTTTGTAGCTAAATACTTTAATTCTCGATCTTCGTACTTCAGAATGGCTTCATTAAGCCATCCGACTACTGATCTTCCAAAAAAACATAAGGGTAAAGACAGAGACAGACCGCATAGGTCCAAAACTGCAGACGACGCTTCCGTTAAGTGAGCCGCTAGTCCGCCGGTACTCAGTGAAACGCTTTTGCAGCCCCTAATTCCCGCTACTACAGATTTGCAGGCCTCTACTGAGACCCATTCGGAGTCCGGTTTGCCACGAGATGCTTCTTCGACTGTGGAACCTGCGGATGTCTCTACCTTGGATGGGTCCGGAGCCGCTGTGCATGTACTGGCTTCTGAGGGTGTATTCAGGCCTACAGACTTTCATATTAAACCGACGGCATCATTTTCAACTAGAAGTACTGAATTCCTCAGGCCTAAAACTCGCACTACGCCTAGAAAACTGGCGACCAAACCGCTGACTCAGGCCCATATGCCTCAAAAACAAATGCTCAGAATGGCTGAAGACCTTATTACCTTGATTAGGGGAAGCCAGCTTTCCCCCTTTAAGAGACCTAGAACCGATTTTCTTTCTGATTCTTCTGATCAGGAATCTGATATCTCTGCTCCTTCTGATTACTAGGATTTGCCCTTATCTACTTAGGAGGATTCTGATGCAGATGATTCCATTCCCTCTGCTTCCCCTCCTAAAGATTTTTATTTTGGTGAAACCTTGCATACCCTTAGGGAGCATTTCTGCTGAGAAAGCCAGGACTATTCTGAGTCCAAAAAGGTAGAGACATCTGCTGGGAATTCTTACTCCTGCCTCAACACAGGCCTCTAGCTATCCCTCCTGTTCTGGCTATTGTAGTTGATGTTTTCTTGGAATCTAGCCTTACCACAGACACTACCTCCAGCTCCCAGAAAACGTGACGGGTACTACAGAGTACCTGACTCTCTCACAAGTTCCTCTTCAAGAATCCTACTGCGGATCCAGAGACCATTTCCCAAGGACCAAAAGGCATTAAGGCTACTGCTGCCAAAAATCCTACCCCTTCTGATGGAGATTCTATAACCTTAGACAGATGGGGTAAGAAAGTATACACTTCTGCTACTTTGGCCATTAGGGTTTTAAATTGCCAATTTCATATGTTAAAGTATCAGCAACATATTATGGGACTACTTAAACAGAAATTGATGATGATTCCTGACTGTGCTGAACACAAAGACTTGCAAGATTTAATGTATTCTGCAGAACAAGTTGGTAAACATACTTTGTAATGTGTTTTTGATTCTTTAGAAGCATCTTGCAGGGCTGCTGTCACTGGGTCTTTACTTAGAAGGCATGCTTGGCTTACGGAACAAAACTTGCCAGATCATGTTAAAGCTAAATTACTGGATGCACCCTTAAACCAAGACCGCCTTTTGGCAACAAAGCAGAGGAAGTTCTCAAAAGGATGGAGGAAAAAGCTAAATCTATGCAAACTGTTAAAGATTGTCTACTAGTACAGCCTCCCAGATTCAGTAGGCATTGGCCTTCAAAGAACTGGTCCATTCCAGTCCCTTCCAGGCCTTCTCAGTCCAAACCCAGGAACAGCAGACCACCAAGACTTCAGTCTCAGGCTACGCACAGATCTAAGCAGTGGGGGGCTCCAACTTCCAAAGCAGGGAGTAGTAAGCTACCCCCCTACCGAAAAATGACACAATGACGTAACCTTAACCCTTTCAAACCCTGCTCAACTACTTGCTCCCTTAGGAGGAAATCTCGCCCTGCATGCAAAAAGACTAGGAACTCATTACCCAGGACAAATGGGTTTTGAACATGGTTTCCCGATGATACAGATTCCACTTCCACACACTACCAACCCCAAATGGTTGGCCATACCTCCCCCAAATCAATGGGCGGAGGCCCATCCGCAGGTTCTCTCTCTTCTCAGTATCAGGGCTATTCAACCTGTCCCAGCAGAACTAAGAGGACAAGGTTTTTATTCAAGACTTTTTTTGGTACCCAGAAAAAAAAAAAACTCCTGGCGTCCTATCCTGGACCTCTCTATTCTCAACACCTTTCTGGTGGTTCCAAAATTCAAAATGCTAACTCTTCAACAGTTTCTTCCTGTGCTAGCCAATGATGCCTGGCTGGCAACCCTAGACTTAAAGGAAGCTTACCTGCACATCCCAGTAAGAGAATCCTGCAGACAATACCTACATTTCAGGGTGGGCTCCATGCACTTTCATTTCTCTGCACTTCCTTTTGGCTTATCTACCACACCCAGGGTGTTCACAAAGTGTCTAGCTACAGCCATTGCATTCTGCAGGTAGAGAAATATTCAAATTTACCCGTACCTGGACGATTGTCTGATTCAGGCAGAAAGCCAGGACTTGCTATTACAACATCTGGCATTTGTAAAGAAACTTCTGACCTCACTGGGGTACACCATCAATGAAAATAAATCTCACCTAGTACCCTGCCAACAGATTGTATTCCTGGGAGCAAGCTTGAACACATCTTCCCAGATTCCTTACTCCGGAGAAACAAGTTTATTTGCCAACCTACTTCAAACTATTAGCCACAAAAACCCAGCTAAAAACCCAGGGCATCTGCAAGGAAAATACTGCAAGCTCTGGGGTTCATGGCCTCTTGCATTCTGCTAATTCCATATGCAAGACTGCATATGAGGAAACTCCAATGGTATCTAAAAAGTATATGGTGTCAACATTCTCAGGACCTGGAAACAATGATTCCTATCATTCCTTGTCTAAGCTTAGAGTTCCTTTGGTGGGCAGAGGCCTCCTACCACAACAAGGGATTCCCTTTCACTCTACCCCCTGCCGCCCAAACCCTAATAACAGACGCATCAGACTATGCATGGGGGGGCTCACATGGCAGGGCAGTGCATTCAGGGCAAATGGAGTCCAAGACAGATGCACCTGCATATCAATCAAAAAGAAATGTTAGCTGTACAGAATGTGCTCTGACAGCCTTCAAAGACCTTGTTCTTGCAGGACAACTAATGGTAAAGACGGACAACACCACAGTTATGTGGTACATAAACAAGCAGGGGCGAAACCTCCTGCAGACTAGCCATGGCTCTGTGGAGCACAGCCTTGAGCTACTAAGTGCACCTACAACCTCAATTCCTGCCAGGCAAACTAAGTTCACTGGCAGACGACTTAAGCAGAAATCTCATGGACCCACACGAATGCAAACTAGAACCCATAATATCCAACCTCTTGAGGAATAAATGGGGGACCCCACAGGTAGACCTGTTTGCCTCACCTCAGAACTACCAGTTGAGCAAATTCTGCACCAGAACCTGTTTGCCTCCCCTCAGAACTACCAGTTGAACAAATTTTGCACCAGAACTCCCCACAGTCAAGCTTGGAAAGTGGATGCCCTGTCCTTTACCTGGGAAAGCCTCTTGGTTTATGCCTTTCCCCGTCTGCCTCTCTTCTCGAAGGTGCTACTAAAGATCAAACAGGACAAGCCAAGAACAATACTGACTGCATCAGACTGGCCACGCCAGCACTGGTACCCCCTCTTGTGCAGTCTGACACTGCTGCACCCATGGCACCTGCCTCAGACCCCTTCCCTGCTGTCCCAGCAGATGGGCCAGATTCTGCACCCTCAGCTTCAAACCCTGAACTTTGCAGCCTGGCTAATTCCATGAGCTCTCCTCTAGCATCCCTCAGTAAGCAGGTGCGGGATGTCATTCGGGAGGCAAGGAGGCCTAGCACCAGAAAATCCTATGCTGAAAAGTTGAAAAGATACTGTTCTTGGAGTCAAGCTCAGGGGATGGGCACAACAGTGCCCAGCTTACCTCATATTCTAGAGTACTTAACAGAAATGCTCCACAAAGGCCTAGCTTTCTCATCAATTAAGATTCATGCCTCTGCCATTTCAGCGCATTATAATACTGAGCCAACCCTCTTCCCTCACCCCTTGCTAAAACAATTCCTTAGAGGGGCCAAAAATGTATGACCCCCCCCCCCCCCCCACAGGAGAGCTCCCACTCCAGCCTGGGACTTTAACTTTGTATTGGAAAAGCTCACCCCCCCCCCCCCCTTTGAGCCAGCTGCAACAGCAAAGTTGAAATTCTTTTCTTGGAAAACAGACTTACTTCTAGCCATCACTTCAGCAAGAAGAGTGCCTGACATACAGGCACTCATGGCAGTGGAACCCTTCATTATCTTCTATGCGAACAGGGTTTCCCTCAGGACTTAATCCTTCCTTTATGCCCAAGGTGATGTCTAGTGTGGCCCTAAACCAGTCAATTCATTTGCCTACTTTTAAATCTAATCCATAAAACAAAGGGGAATGGATACTACACATCTCTGGACGTGCACAGACAACTTAGATTCTATTTGGACAGGACTAAGCCTCTCAGAAAATCTGACCAGCTGCTAGTTGGCTTTGCTGCAGGGGCAGAGGGGAAGGCCATTTCAAAGCAAACCATTTCCAAATGGATAGTCCATTGCATTAATTTATGCTACAAGCACCTTGGAAAACCTAGCCCACAGGGGATAAGATCACATTCCGCCAGGGCTGCGTCTACCTCTACGGCATTTCTCAGAGGAGTCCCTACCAGGGACAATCCTGGAAGCTGCTACCTGGAGCTATGTACACACCTTCACCAAGTATTACCACCGGCCTGTCTTTTTCTAAATCCAGAGCTGGATTTGCCACAGCAGTCTTGCAGGGCTTAATAGCTGGCCCTAATGCTGTTTAACTACCTCCTCCCTTCCTTAGCTTTGGGACTCAACCCAAATGTGATGGCTGCAACAGTGAAACACGAAGAACATAGTACAGTTCTGTACAGTTAACATAAATGTAGATGTTCGAGTTTATTCATTGTTGCAGTCCTGGTTACCCTCCCTCCCTCCAGCCCCCTGACTTCTCTTAACTTTACCTTTCCTTTTTGTTTGGTATATATGTATTTTTTCATGTGTATTTGCTTTTTGATGGGGGTGTACCATACCATATAATTGCTTCCTATTGTGGGGGCACCTGACATCTGGGGCAAGAAAAACTGATGTAATGGCGTCAGCTGCATGTTTGGGTCTGAAACTCGAAAATAAAAATTTCAGGAGTCAGCCGACCTGCACTTGCGAACTGCTTCTGCTTCGGGTACCGGATGGCAAGAAAGACTGATGTAATGGCATCGGCTGCATGTTTTATACCCCTGATGACTTGACGTCATGGAAGAAGCGACAGCATCCGACGCAGAAATCTGAAGACTCTGGTATTCAGGCCGGCTGAGGGCTACCTGCAGGCAGATAACCCAAATGTGATGACTGGGAGAGTGAAAACACTCGAACATCTACATTTAAGGTAAGTGTGCACAACTGTACTTTCTTCGTGTTTCACTGTTGCAGTCATCACACTTGGGTTGTCTGCCTGCAGGTAGCCCTCAGTCGGCCCGAATACCAGAATCTTAGTATTTCTGTGTCGGATGCTGTCGCTTTTTCCATGAAGTCAGGTCATCAGGGGTATAAAAACAGGCAGCCGATGCCATTACATCAGTCTTTCTTGCCGAGGAGGAGCCCGAAGTTGTTCGCAAGTGCCGGTCAGCCGCTAACTGACATTTTTGTTTTTCGAGTTGATTATCCTGAAGTCTTCTAAAGCTAAGTACCCCATAGGGGATCCTTTTTTCTTGCTCTAACCAATGTCAGAAAAAGTTAACAATTGTCTTGCCTGTGGAAAGCAAATACCTCACAGAGATTTTCATTTTTACTGTGTCACCTGTTAAGGCCCAGACCACGATGTCCCTCTTTGTCAGTTTTGTGCCTTAATGCCCGAACCATTCGTTGTCTGGATATTTTTGTTGCTAAATTCTTTCACTGTCAATCTCTGTATTCCAAAATGGCTTCGGTAAGCCATCCAACTACCGATCTTCCGGAAAAACGTAAGGATAAAGACCGAGACAGACCGCATAGGTCCAAAACTGCCAATGACGCTTCCATTAAACTAGTCGCTAGTCCGCCGGTACTCATTGAGGTGCCTTTGCAGCCCCTGATACCCGCTTCTGTGGATTCACAGGGATCTGCTGAGACCCATTTGGAGTCCGGTATGCTAGGAGATGGTTCTTCAACTATGGAACTAGCAGATGTCTCTACCTTGGATGGGTCCAGAGCCGCTGTGCAGGCACCGGCTTCTGAGGATGATGTTTATCGTGTTTCACTGTTGCAGTCATTACATTTGGGTAATCTGCTGGCAGGTTGCCCTCAGTCAGCCTGATTAACAAAGTCTTGGGCCCTGCGTCAGTTGCTGTCCCTTCTTCCGTGACGTCAGGTCGTCAAGGGTATAAAACATGCAGCCAATGCCATTACATCAGTCTTTCTTGCCGCTTGGTGCCCAAAGCAGAAGCAGTTTGCAAGTGTCGGTTGGCCGACTCCTGCAGTTTTCAATGTTAAGTTGTCTATCTTGCCTTCGTTCTTGCTGGTTGGGATCGGAGCCGATCCTCGGCTCCGACTCTGCCATCTTCAATAGCTCGAGAGCTGTTTACTGGCTTGAGACTACCCCTTATCCCATAATGCCTAGCGATAGCTACCCAGATCTCCTTTGCCGCTTCAGCTGCGAGGTGTCGTTTTTCTGGCTCAGGCTTGTATAGAGTTTTTTGTGTATCTTTTTCACTAGAATTTAACTTTTCTAGTATTTTATTATTAGCGATAGTTTTGTTTCTGTGATAGATAATTGTTAGTTTATAGTATCCCTCTTTTTTGTAGAACTCGTTTAACTTGGAGAGTTCTCCCCCACCCCTCCTCCATACCTTCTTGTCAGATTAGCCGTTTAAGTTAGAGGCTTTCCTTCTGCTTTTTTCTTATAGGCTAGCCGTTTAAATTAGAGGCTTTCCTATTATCTATAAAAAAAAAAAAAAAAAAAAACCTTTAGCTATAGTCTTTCTAGTAGGTGTGTTTTTTGTAGACTGTATATTGCTTATTGTTGTTGTTGTTATAATTGGTTTCCTTTCTACTGTTAAGAATGTCAAAGGAATCCAAGGTTTCTGGGTTCAAGAAGTGACTCATTCTGTCAGAAAATTTCTCTGACAGATGGGCACACTTCTTGCGTCTATTGTTTAGGCACTGTGCACCTGCAGGACTCTTGTTCTATTTGCCAGTCCGAGAGTCCTGCAGGAGCGTAAGAATAAGCTGATTCTTAGGGGCCTTTTAAAACCTCAGGGTTCACCGGCCAAGAGCTCACAGCCAGTGAAATCCCCTAAATCCACTAAACCGTCGGCTCCAAGTTCGGAGCCGTCTTCAGTTCAGGATTTGCCTTCTATGTCGGTTCCGGCTGGCACTGACAAGATAATCTCCCCGTCGGCTCCATCAGAGGCTTCGGAGCCGTTGCGGAGCCGCAAGAGGCTGAGGTCCCCTTCACTAGAGTCGGCGCATTCGGCTCCTCGGTCTACTTTACTTCAGAGCGAGCATAGTCACCAATCCTCTCACTCCTCTCGATCCTCTAGACTGTTGGATCATGATGTGGAGAGAGTGGTCAGTAGGTTGCTAAAGTCGCAGGCACTAGCTAAATTGTTGTCCAGCCCTCCTCAACACGTATCGGCTCCGTCCACTTCTCTCAATGTTCCTCCTCTGACTCCAATGAGTTCAGAGCCGGAGCTCGTTGGGGTTCGAGTAGTAGAACCGTCGGCTCCGATAACTCTTATCTCCTTCGGTTCCGATGTCGGCTGCGATCCCCTCGTTGGTACCTTTCATCGAGGGATCTGGGCGCCGGGGCTCCCTTGTCGGCTCCGAGGGGGCGAGTGGTATCAGACCCTTGTCCGACCCTGTTCTCTCTCTCGGAGCTTCTGCGCAGGTGAGCTCTGCTCCAACATCGGCCTTGAAGCCATCTCCCTCGGTGCGGAGAAAGATTCCTATTTCTTCGGAACTGGAGCTTTCTCTGCATCGTGGCAGGGACGCCTTCGATGTCATGCGGAGTGTGCTGTCCCCTGAGTCAGCTCCACTGTCAGCCCCACCAGCTCCGTCCCCTGTAGTGCCTGTGCCAACCTGTGCTCCCCCTCCAGACCCTAAGTGTAGGGAACCGATGCTCCAGGACACCCCATTGGTCTTTTCCTCCTCTTCTGAGGCCTCTCCTGATCACTCAGATGAGCCCCCCCCCCCCCGGAAGAAAAAGTGTAAGAGGAAGCACATTGACTCCCCTGAGTCTGTCACTTCTGATGTAGACTTAGAGGATTCGGAAGGGTCCCCGAGATCCCCCTCTGAAGATGTTTCCTTTTCAGACATCCTAGAAATGCTTAAGCAGAGGGGGAACTGGAATCCCCTAGCCCCTTCTGAGGATGAGTCTGTATTTCTGGATGCCTTCGGTTCCTGTCCTTCCACCTCCTGGGTGTCTCCGCCTTTTGATCCACTTATGACAGTGGTGGCTCAAAAGGATTGGTCAGCTCCAGATACAGTGAAACCAACTCCGAGGAGACCTAGTAAATTCATTACAGCACCCCAGGATAAGCAGTTCCCTTCGAAACATGTCCCTGTTGATGCTATGGTGGTAGCAGCAGCCACCAAAAAATAGTTAGCGGAGACCTCTTCATCCGTCCATCCCCCTAACAAGGAGTCTAGGACGATGGACAGATATGGGAAGCGAATGTTCGCTTCAGCGACCTTCTCTATGAGGTCACTGAACTACCTGTGTCATTTTACCCGACTTCAAAGGGATCTCCTTAAAGAGCTCGGAGATACCCTCCAAGGTCCAACAGCTGAGGAAGCACAAGCCAAGGTAGCTTCCCAGCTAGCGACGCTTAATTGTGTTGTTAACTCATCCATGAGGCACATTTCCCATGCAGCCGATGGGGCGAGTAGAGCCGCAGGTCCCGGGGTGGCCCTTAGGAGGCATGCTTGCATGCGGCTGTGTAACTTTGCGGAACCCTTTTGAGCATCCTTCACCAACACTCCCTTTTATGGTTCCTTTCTTTTTGGACCACAGGTAACTTTGACTAGGTGTGAGCAAGAAGGCAAGACTCTCTGCCGTGGGAGTCCATTTTTCCACTCCCTCTAGACCTTACCCCAGGGGTCAGAAGAGTGGGAAGATGTGGTTCCGTAAATCTCAGGGAACCTTGCCTGACACACACAGTGATTTTTCCTCCAGAGGCAGAGGGGGAAACAATAATAATAGACGCCGCCCTCGTGGTAGAGGGGGTCTGCAGAACTAGGGCAACAGAGAATACTTCTCTGATAAGCCCTTCCAGCACCCCTGAAGGGTTGCCCGGCTGCTCAACTCTGGAGGCAGTCAGGGGAAGACTTTCGCTGTACCCAAAAGCCTGGCAAAGTTTAACACAAGACAGATGGGTACAGTCCATTATATCCGGAGGTTACAAAATTCCCTTCCATCATCCCCCTTTACAGTTAAGGAAGACACTTCCAGATGTTCCACCCAATCTGAAGGAGCAAGCAGTAATAGAAGTTTCAAAACTGCCAGAAAAAAGAGCCATCCAGGAAGTCTCGGCAGGCCAGCAAGGATCCGGAACTTACTCAAGGTTCTTTTTAGTACCAAAAAGACAGGGGACTGGAGACCGATTCTGGATCTCAGCAGACTAAACAGGTCTGTGCAAAGAACAAAGTTTCGGATGGTCATTCTACAGTCCATTCTACCCTTTCTGGTTCAGGACAATTGGATGTGCTCGATAGATCTTCAGGACGCGTACTACCATTATAAAGATGGACAGACGCTCCAGGAGATATCTTCGCTTCCGGCTGGGGGCCAGTCATTATCAGTTCAGAGCTCTGCCCTTTGGTCTCACCACAGCCCCCCAGGGTATTCACCAAATGTATGGCAGTGGTCATGGCTCACCTGAGGCGTCAAGGATTCCAGGTGTTTCCGTATCTAGACGACTGGCTCCTTACTGCCACCACCAGGCATCAACTCATACAAGCACGGGACTACACAATCACAATCTGCTCCCAGCTCGGCATTACAATAAATTTTGAAAAGTCTGCCTTGTTGCCCTGTCAGTCTATCACTTACATAGGGGCAGACTTAGACACAAGGGATATGTTTGCAAGGCTACCTCTAGAAAGGGTGTCCGCAATCTGTCAGCAGGTACAGGTTCTGATGCAGAGCAAAAGAATCCAAGTCAGGTATGTCCTTCAAACTCTGGGTTCCATGGCAGCAGCCATTCTCCTAATCCCACTGGCACGCTTTCATATGAGAATTCTTCAGTGGCTTCTGTTTATGCAGTGGTCTTTCCAAGACCTACCCATGACTTACATGATCATGATCACGGATGCATGCAAAAGACATCTTTCTTGGTGGATGGTCTCCCCACTAGTTACTCAGGGCAGACCTTTCACACAACCTCCTCCGGTAGCCACAGTGATGACAGACGCCTCCCTGATAGGGTGGGGGGGGGGACATTATCTGGGCAGGACAGTCCAAGGCACGTGGCAACCTCACGAGTACCATCTGCACATAAATGTCCTGGAAATTAGAGCTGTGCTCCTGGCGTTGCAAGCCCTTCAAGACTCTCTTCCTTCTGGGGACCATTGCTATTCAAACAGACAACATGTCAGTGGTGTGGTACATCAACAAGCAGGGGGGAACCAGGTCCTACCCCCTGTGTCAAGAAGCACTCTGACTTTGGCAGTGGGCGATTTCCTCCCAACGTTTTCTGATTGCGACGCACATCCCCGGGAGATCCAACATCATAGCAGACAGGCTCAGCAGAGCTATTCTCATGCCTCACGAGTGGTCTCTGAATCAGGAAGTTGCGAATCTTGTTTTCCACAAATGGGGACAGCCTTGCTGCGATCTCTTTGCCACCCCTTTCAACAGCAAATGCAGCAACTACATCTCCCTTCTTCCGCTTCCGGGTCACATACCCAGAGATGCTCTAGTCCACAATTGGCCCCAGGGACTTTTTATGCCTTTCCTCCTTTCCCCCTGATACCCAAACTTATACAGAAAGCAATATTGTTGGGTTGCAAAATGATCCTCATTGCTCCTTACTGGCCTCGACAGATATGGTTCCCGTTCCTGCACCGTTACCTTCTCGATCAACCCTGGACAACCCTGGACCCAATTCCAGACCTCCTGGTTCATCAATCAGGCGGGTTGCATCAATCCCTCAAAACTCTTCAGCTCACAGCTTGGTTGCTCCATTTCCTACCTTAGCCAGGCTTCCCAGCATTTCCCCAGCAGTCCGTGACATTATCATCTCCTCTCACAAGTCTACAACGAGAAAAACTTATGCTAGCAAATGGAAACGTTTTTCTTGTTGGGCAAAGGCTAGGAATGTGGATCCCTTTTCAGCCCCATTCCACGAAATCCTGGAATTCCTAACACAACTGTTTCACTCCAGGTCCGCTTCTTCTACGATCAGGGTACAAATGACGGCCATTTCTAACTTTCATGTTGGTTTTTCGAACTTTAACATTATGTCTCATAAGCTCTATAAAGCTTTTTTGAGAGGGACAACTCTTCTTAGGCCTCCAGTGAGAGATCCCCCCTCCTCCTTGGGACCTTAATTTAGTCCTAACCTCCTTAATTCTGCCCCCTTTTGAACCAGCAGCATCCTGCTCTATCAAGTTTCTATCTTGGAAGACACTCTTTCTGGTAGCTATTACTTCAGTCAGACGTGTCTCTGAACTTCAGACGCTATGTGTTCGTCCTCCATACTTGGTTTTTCATAAGGACAGGGTTGCTCTGAGGACTAATCCTTAGTTTCTCCCTAAAGTCTGCTCAGTAAACAATTTAAACCAATCTATAGATCTTCCTGTGTTTTTCCCTAATCATACCAACAAGGCAGAGTACAAACTACACCAATTGGACGTTCATAGGCAATTGTGTGTTTTTACCTGCACAGAACTAAAGTAAGGAAGTCGGACCAACTATTCCTTTCTTATGCCTTGGGTAAACAAGGTCTCTCAGTTTCCAAGGTAACCTTGTCCAGATGGTTGTCACACACTATTTCTTTCATTTATCAGTTAAGGAACAAACAGATGTTCATCGTGTTACCCTGCTGCAGTAATCACACTTGGGTTATCCTGCCGTCAGGCGGTCCAGCAGTCGGCCCGAATTCCAAAGTCTTGGTCCGGCGTCGGTTGCTGTCGCCTCTTCCCTGACGTCAGTACGCCAGGGGTATTTAAGAGGCATCCGATGCCATTTTCTTCAGTCTTTCTTGCCACGCAGTGCCCGAAGCAGAAGCAGTTCACAAGTGCCGGTCGGCCGACACCTGAGATTTTCGATTTGAATTACAGTCCGAAGTCTTCATTAAAGCTAAGTACCCCGTTGGGGAACATTTTCTTGCCTCAGTCCGATGTCAGAAAAAGTTAACAATTGCATTTCTTATGGGAAGCAAATACCTCATAAGGACTTCCATTCCTGTTGTATTCCTTGCCTATGCCCAGACCACGACGTCACAGGTTGTCGGTTTTGCGCTAGGTTTAATAAACGAACTATCAAACGCCGTTTTGACTTCGCACGGCATTATTTTGGTAGGAAATTTAATTATATCATGCTGTCGGAGCAGCCGACGACCGCCACTCATAAAAAACGCAAGGATAAGGACAGGCAGCCTAGGAATAAGCCAGACACCGAGGCCTCAGTTGGGCCTGTCGCCGGTTCTCCGGTTTTCAGTGAGGCACCTACGCAGCCCTTGACGACCACAGAACTGGAACCCCAGACAGCTGCGGACTCCCAAGCGGAGTCCACTAGGCCTACGCAGCCTTCTACCGACACCGGAGCAGAACTAGACACCGGTGCAACGGAAACACCTTTGGGTGCAGAAGGTGTCTTCAGACCAACTATACTCACCATTAAATCTTATGCTAAACTTAAAACTCCTTTAAAACCAACATCAGGCTACAGTTCAAGGCCCCATGCCTAAGAAACAGATGCTTAAAATGGCTGAAGATTTAATTACCCTTATCAGGGGTTCCCATCCCCCTCCTGATAAAAGACCAAGACAGAAGGAGGATTATGCATCCTCTGACCAGGTTTCTCTCTCCTCAGATTCTTCTGAGGAACAGGATTACACTTTTCCACCTTATGAGGATTCTGAAGCTGAAGATTCCATTCCCTCGGCTTCTCCTCCTGAAGACTACTCCTTTGGGGAAACATTGCATACCATGAGGGAACATTTCCACTGGGAAGGCCAGGATTACTCAGATTCTAAGAAAAGGCTCCGAGAGTTCCTTTTACTACCCCAGCACAGACCTCTTGCTATCCCTCCTGTTTTAGATATTGTGGATGATGTTTACTTGGAGTCTATTTTAAATCCAGACTCTCTACCTCCTGTTCCAGCCAAACCAGACAGATACTACAGAGTACCTGACTCACTCAAAGTCCTTTATAAAAGCCCTGTAGCTGACCCAGAAACAATTCCCCAGTCCCCAGGGTCCTAAGGGAGCAAAAGCTTCTATGGCTAAAAATCCTGTGCCCTCTGAAAGGGATTCCAGAGCCCTAGATAGATGGGGAAAGAAAATTTATACATCAGCAACTCTGGCTATGAGAGCATTAAATTGCCAGTTTCACATGCTGAAATATCAACAATTCCTAATGTCTCAGTTAAAACAAAAAATGAGCACACATTCAGAACAGCCTGAATTCAAGTAAATGCAGGATCTGTTGCATGCAGCTGAACCGGTGGGCAAGCATACCTTGCAATGCGGATTTGGTTCATTGGAAGCTTCCTGTAGAGCAGCTGTTACTGGCTCTGTCATACGTAGACATGCTTGGTTAAAGCAAAATTATTGGATGCACCTTTACAACAGGATGTATTATTTGGTGTCAAAGCAGAAGAGGTTTTAAAGAAAATGGAGGATAAGGCAAAGTCTATGCAAACGGTCTAGGATTTTTTGCAGGTACAACCCCCTCGTTTCAGCAGAAATTGGCCAAAAAAAAAACTGGTCCTTTCCAGCTTCAGACAGATCACAGAGGGGCAAATACAGACGCCCAAGGGGCAGAGGCCAGTCACAGGGCCCTTACAAACCTCGCCAGTGGGGTTCTGCTACCCAGAAAGGAGGAGAAGACAGGCCCCAGGCTAGCAGAAGACAAACACAATGACTCTATCCTCAAACTACCAAGCAAGTCTCTCCTGGCAACTCCCTTGGGAGGAAAACTAGCATTTTTTGCAGACAACTGGCACATCATCACAAAAGACAAATGGGTTCTAAACATCGTCTCCCAAGGATACAAATTCCACTTTCATACCTTACCAAGGATCAAAGGAATGCCAAACCTGCCACCAAATCAATGGGCAGAGGCACAAAAACAAATTACAGCTCCCATGAACATGAAAGCCATTCAACAGGTACCTGCACAGGAGCAAGGGCAAGGATTTTACTCAAAACTCTTCCTAGTCCCAAGAAAGGACAAAGCATTCTGGATCCATTCTGGATCTTTCAGTTCTGAACACCTATCTGCAAGTACCAAAATTCAAGATGCTAACACTACAGCAGCTTCTTCCCATGCTGGGCAAGAATGCTTGGCTAGTCACTTTGGACCTCAAGGAGGTATACCTGCATGTCTCTGTCAGACAAAATTGCAGAAGATACCTCCGCTTCATTGCAGGTTCAACGCATCATCAATTCTCTGCACTGCCCTTTGGCTTATCTACTGCGCCCAGGGTTTTCACAAAATGCCTGGCACCAGTAATTGCATACTGCAGACAAAGAGGAATTAAAATATACCCATACCTGGATGACTGCCTTATTCAAGCAGAAAGCAAGGACATTCTTTTAAAGCATCTGGCATTTGTCAAACACCTTCTAAGTTGCCTAGGGTACACAGTAAACGAAAAGAAAGCAAAACTAGTACCCTCACAAGACATAATATTCCTGGGTGCCAGCTTGAATACAACGGCCCAGATGGCTTACCTCACGCCAGACAAACAACGACAGCTTTTTCAATATTTCAAAATAATGGCAACAAAGACACAACTCCCTGCAAGAAAAATTCTGCAGGCCTTGGGATTCATGGCATCTTGCATTCTTCTAATACCATTTGCAAAACTGCATATGAGGAAATTACAATGGTACATAATGGACTCAACACAGCCACAACTTGGAAACAATGATACCACTCATTCCCTGCCTTCAACAGGAATTTCTATGGTGGGCGCAGGCATGTCACCTCAACAAGGGTCAGCCTTTCACCTTACCCACAGCCAGGCAGACTATGACAACAGATACATCGGACTATGCCTGGGGAGCACACATGGCAGGACAGTGCATTCAGGGCAAATGGACTACAGATCAGAGACACCTGCATATCAATCAAAAAGAAATGCTAGCAGTGCAGAATGCCCTAACAGCTTTCAAGGACCTTCTACACCCAGGACAACTACTAATAAAGACGGACAATACCACAGTTATGTGGTACATAAACAAGCAAGGGGGCACACATTCCTATCCTCTATGCAGGCAAGCAATGACCTTGTGGAACACTGCACTCTTACCAGGTTCAATTACAAGCACAATTCCTGCCAGGAAAGAAAAACACATTGGCAGACGACCTAAGCAGAAACATCAGGGATCCACACGAATGGAAACTAGATCCACAAGTATTTGCAATGATAGTTCAAAGATGGGGAAGCCCAGACATGGATCTGTTTGCAAGCCCCCACAACCACCAACTTCAAAAATTTTGCACAAGGACCTTCCATCCACTAGCTTGGAAAGTGGATGCCCTCTCATTCAGTTTATTTTATTTTATTTTTATTTTACATTTGTTGACCGGGCTAGTCTGGCTGGATACATGTCCATTTTCAGCAGAGGCCCGAGGAGAAAAGCTCCACTATATACTAAGTACATTACATAATAAAATTTACTACTCTAAGTTAAAAGCTAAGATCAGATCTTACAAAAAAGGAAGGATAATTTAAAAGGAACAAGTTTACAATAAGCAGTTCATTAAATATACACAATTGTACAAAAAGTACATACTTAATCTCAAAACAGTGAAAGAAACAAAACTGAGGAGGGTAGAGAAGAAAAGAGTGGAGGGGAAACAGGGTAAGAGAAAATGGTTAGTCAGGTGTATTGCAGGAGCACAGCCAATGATTTTGGAAGTAGTGTTTAAGTTTTGTTTGAAAAGTGGCAGGGATCTCGTCAGAGTTATGTCACTAGGTAGGAGATTCCAACTTTTACCTATTGTGTTAGTGAATAAAGAAACACCTGCTGTGTTGTTCGCCTTTATAGATTTTGTCATGAGTTTACAAGAGGAGCGAAGTGAGTTGAGATTGTTGTAAGGGATTAGAAGTTGAGAGAGTATTGGGGTGTTGTCAGGTAGGTATAAAATGTTGTGGGCAATAGTGAGTTGAGGAATTATAAGGTAGTTTTGAAATTCTAGCCAGCCTAGTTGTTTTAGATTTAGACAATGGTGGGTCCTAAATGGGTTACTAGTGGCGAAGCGAGCTATGTTGTTATAGCAGGTTGTAAGTTTGTTGAGGTTACTTTTCTTAAGGTTTGTATAAATAGGGAGGCGATAGGAGAGTTGATAAAAGATGAGATTGTGCAATTTTGATTCTCGTTGCTGGGGTTAGAAAAGGTTTGATGCGATAAAGGGATCCTATTTTTCTGTTAACTAATTTGATGTTGTTGTTAATGTGCTGATTGAAGGAGAGATTATTGTCAATGGTTATTTCTAAAAGCTTTGTAGTGAGATCAGGTGAGATGAGAGTACCGTTATTTGAGGAAATGGTAAAGTTTAAAGGGGGGGATCGAGTGGTGGGGGAGAAGAGGAGGAGTTTTGTTTTTTTGGCATTTAGAAGGAGAAACCGTTTAGAAAACCATGTTTCTACAGAATTAAAGGTATTTTGGGTCAGTGAGATTAGTTCTGTAGGGGATGGTGCCGAGCAGATAAGGGTAGAATCATCTGCGTATTGTATGCAGGTTGCTTGTGGGATTGCAGTCTGTAGATCGTTAATAAAGAGAGAGAACAGAAGTGGACCAAGAATGGAGCCCTGGGGAACTCCGATGGAAATGGGCAAGAGTGATGAGATATGGTTTTCCCATAATACTGCTTGTTGTCTGTTGTTAAGATAAGATTTAAACCACTTAATGGCTTAATTTGTCACAAGAGAGATTCAAGAATATTGATTAAGAGAGAGTGGTTGACCATATCGAAAGCTTTAGAGAGATCAATGAAGAGCGGAAGAGAGTATTGTTGTTACGATTTTGTTGATAGTGTCTACAAAGGAAAGAAGGGCAGTGGTGGTACTGTGGTGAGGTCTAAAGCCATGCTGACAGTTTGCTATTATGTTGTGAAGAGAGATATAGTGCACAAGTTGCTGATGAATACATTTTTCCATGATTTTGGCTAGGGGTGAGAGAAGGCAATAGGTCTAAAGTTAGAGAGGTCAAGGGAGTTACCACCTTTATGTAGTGGGATAATATAGGAGATTTTCCAGATGTCAGGGATGGTTCCCTCTTGGATAGTTCTGTTTATAAGTAAGGATATAGGGTAAGCTATTACTTTGGCAGCTTTCTGAAGGAGAGAAGGGAGCTTGTCTGCAGAAGGGGTGCAAGGTTTCAGTTTGTGAATGAGTCTATATATGAAAGAAGTAGATATGGGTTTTAGAGAGAAGTTAAAGGAGGAGTTAGCTATATTATTTGGAATATAAGAGTTGTTGGTGTTCATTTGTTTGGCTAGGGATTGAATAGTTTCAGAGAAAAAGAGTTGAAAGCATTAGCAGTCTGGAGAGGGGTTTCTGGGTCAGCATTAAGTGGGGATGGAGTTTAGCAATTCCTGGGAGAGAAGTCTATTTACTGATGACCAGAAGTATTTAGAATTGTTAAGATGAGTTTCCTGAAGTTCACAGTAGAATTTTTTCTTGTCAGAGATTATTGATTTTTTAGCTAAATTTCTAAGCTGGCGAAAAAGAATTAAATCAGGGTTTTGTCTGTGGCATCTCCATTTTGTCCATGCTCTGTTTCTGGTTTGAATGATGTTTTTAGTATTGTTGGTAAGCCATGGGGCTGTTTTGGTTTTTACTCTAATAGAACGTTCAGGAGCATGTTTATCAAGTATGGATAGGAAGGTAGTATTGAAATATGAGACTGCCTCCTCCAGGGGAAGTGATTTTAAGCAATTCCAATTGCATGCTCTCAGTTCAGCTTGGAAGAGGTCTATGTTAAAATGTTTGATGGATCGAATTAGCCTAGTATTTGGGAGGTTAACACATTCTGATTTTTGTCTAGTAATGTAGGTTAGGGAGTGGTCACTGACATCGTCCGGCATAGTACCTACTTTATACTGTTTGTTTACTTTATTTGTGAGTATCCAGTCTAATATACTCTCTCTCTTACTGGGCTTATGGACCCTTGTAGTTGAGGTAATGGTTTGGGTGAAACCGTGTAGGTTAATATGAGAGGAGGGATTGACATCATTGATAGTGTTCCAATCTATGTTAACGTCGCCAAGAATTATGGTTTCTTGGGGTAGGTAGTAGAAACCCAGCTTAGAAAGTCTTCTAATATTGGAATGTTGTTGCCTGGAGGAAGATACACCATATAATGTAAAGGGCTTTTTTGGCATTTAGTTGGAGTTTAATAATGATGGCTTCTATTTTGCTATCTTGGTTTGGACATGCTGGTTGGGTAGAGATGTTAAGTTGATTCTTGAAAAGTATTGCTACTCCGCCACCCTTACGTTTTAAGCGGTCATGTCTTACTACATTATAACCTTGGGGTATAATCTCTGAGTCTTTTGTGCCTGGGTTTAGCCAGGTTTCAGAGAGGCAAAGGATGTCAAAAGAATGGATATCTAAGAGGGCATGGATGAAAGGTATTTTCTTGTGTATGCTTTGAATGTTGAGGTGCCCTATGAGGAAGTTATTGTTATAGTTAGGTGAGCAGTTTTGGGGAGGAGGGGAGATAGGGCCAGGGTTGGGGTGGATGTCCCCATCTTGTAGGGTAGGATTAACTAGTTTAGATAAAAGATTGCTCTTTAGAAGTGTGAGAGGTTTTGTTTTTTTGTCTGATTGTAGGAGGTAGGTAAGGTGATGTAGCCTGTGGAATAAAGGTAGATGATAGCTAGGGGTGGAATTAATATTAGAGTATGATGTGAAAGTGAATAAAGTAGAAGTGTGTTTTTGTGAAGCATTTTAATAGTTGTTAAGTGAAATTTCAAAGAAGGTGAGATGGTATGTGGAGAGAAGGGTGGTTAAGAGTAAGATTGAGAGTATAGGCAAAGTTGGTATATAGGGAGTCATTATTTAGTTATCTGAGAGGTGAGGAGGAAGGAGGAAAGTACAAGTGAGAGAGGATGAGTATGTTAAGCAGGAGAGGGGTGGTAGATCTTTTGAAAAGTAGGAAAAAAGAATTGGATGCTAGAGAGAATAAAGAATGAGTGGAGTAGAGAAGATAGAGTAGGGTAAAAGGAGAAGTATAAGTAAGGGAGAAAGGTAATGTAAGAAATTTAGGTAACTGGGCAAAGAAAGTGATAGGGGGAGTGGAAGGGGTGTGTTAAGGCTTGGTAGTAATTTGGCGGGAAGGAGAGAGATAGGATGGGAGGGAAAGGGGTGTGGTTGTAGAGCTATAAGACTAGGACCCCTGGGGGTGGGTGGGAATTGGGGGTAGGGTAGGGCGGAGTGAGCCGTGAGGGCTTAACAGCGGGAAGAACCAAGGAGAAAGAAAGCCAGGAAAACATTAACAGTTTATGCCTTCCCTCCACTGCCTCTTCTAGCAAAAGTACTGCTGAAAGTCAGATTAGAGAGGCTACAAATGATACTTGTTGCACCAGACTGGCCACACCAACATTGGTATCCAATTTTAAGGAATATGGCCCACGGCCCACCATGGATTTTGCCACAAATTCCTCACCTGCTCACCCAGCGAGACCATCAGATTCTACACAGCCAGCTCAAGACTTTAAACCTGGCTGCATGGCAAATTACCTAAACAACCAACCAACACCTTTATCCAAAGCTGTTATGGATGTCATTCTGGAGGCCAGGAGGCCCAGCACCAGGAAATCCTATTCAGACAAATGGAAAAGATTTTGCGCCTGGAACCAGACTAAAGGCCTAAACCCTCTTGATCCAAACATCCCTCAGATTCTATAATATTTGGCTGAGATGTTACACAAAGGACTTTCCTTTTCATCTATTAAGATCCACGCCTCAGCAATTTCAGCACATTACAGCACGGATCCTCCTTTATTTTCACATCCACTCCTAAGACAGTTCCTCAGAGGGGCTAAGAATTTAAGACCACCAAGGAGACCTCCAACACCTACTTGGGATCTCAACTTTGTTCTGGAAAAGCTTACACTGCCACCCTTTGAACCAGCTTTTTCAGCTGATTTAAAATTTCTTTCATGGAAAACTGCCCTACTACTAGCAATAACCTCAGCTAGAAGAGTCTCAGAGCTGCAGGCACTAATGGCAGTGGAACCTTTCATCATTTTTCACAAGACAGAGTCTCTCTACGAATTAATCCTTCCTTTATGCCAAAGGTGTAATCCAGTGTGGCCCTAAACCAAGCCATTCACTTGCCCACCTTCTTCCCAAATCCCCAGAACAAAGGAGAAAGACTCCTGCACTCTTTGGACATTCACAGGCAATTACGTTACTACTTGGATAAAACTAAAGCTTTCAGAAAAACTGACCAGCTTTTTGTAGCCTATGCTACAGGATCACAAGGAAAAGCTATCTCAAAACAGACCATTTCAAAATGGATAGGACATTACATACGTTTCTCCTACACACATCATGGGAAACTAGTACCTGCTAACATTAGGTCCCACTCCACCAGGGCTACAGCTACATCAGCAGCCTTTCTCAGGGGAGTGCCAACCAAGGACATTCTGGAAGCTGCTACTTGGAGTTCAGTGCACACCTTCACCAAACACTATCATTTACCTCTATACTCTAAGACTAGAGCTGGTTTTGCCACTGCAGTTTTGCAGGGCCTACTAGCTTCTTCTACCCCTGTTTGATTCCACCTCCCATCCTTAGCTTTGGGATTCAACCCAAGTGTGATGACTGCAGCAGGATAACACGATGAACATAGTACAGTTTTGTACCTACCATAAATGTAGATGTTCGAGTGTTCACCCTGCTGCAGTCCAGGTTACCCTCCCTCCATCCCCTCTGAACTAGCCGAACTTATCTCTACCACTTCTTCCTATACTACCTCTGTGGTGTATTTGCTTGTGCCTAAGGCTTTTGTTTGATTTTTATATAATCATATATATTTTGCCTACCTATTGGGGGCACCTGACATCTGGGGCAAGAAAAACTGAAGAAAATGGCGTCGGATGCCTCTTAAATACCCGTGGCACACTGACGTCAGGAAAGAAGTGACGGCAACTGACGCCGGACCAAGACTGGAATTCGGGCCGACTGCGGGACCGCCTGACGGCAGGATAACCCAAGTGTGATGACTGCAGCAGGGTGAACACTTGAACATCTACATTTATGGTAGGTACAAAACTGTATTTTACCTTTTAAACTGAAAGGTCATTCTACTAGGGCCTTGACCACCTCTGTAGTATTCCAGTCTAGGTTGCCCATGGATTCCATCTGTGCAGCTGCCACGTGGGCAAACTCTCATACCTTTATTTCTCATTACAAGTTGGATATGGTCTCCAGGAGCAGAGCTGACTTTGGTTCCACTGTTCTGAAGAGTCTGTTCCACTGAGCCACCCAGGATTTTAGGTGCTAGGGACACTGTCCCAACCAGCAAGAACGAAGGCGAGATAGACAACTTAACATAAAGAAGTTATGTACCTACCATAACGTTCCATGTTAGTTGTCTTCATCTCTCCTTCCTTCTTGTGTCCCACCCTCCATCCCCCTGTCCTAGTGGATCGAGAGGAGTTTTTCTGTTTCACTGGCTGTGTGTTTTCTTGTTTCCTCTATTGACTTGGAGAATGTGGCAGGTATAGTCAACTGATTTTTTGACTGGTTTGTTCTGTTATGTCTGGAGTTAGCTATTTCTGGGTAGCTATCACTAGGCATTATGAGATAAGGGGTAGCCTCGAGCCAGTAAACAGCTCTCGAGCTATTGAAGATGGCCGAGTTGGAGCCGAGGATCAGCTCCGATCCCAACCAGCAAGAAGGAAGGCGAGATGAGGACAACTAACATGGACCGTTATGGTAGTTACATAACTTCTTTTTTTCGAGTTTCAGAACCGAAGTCTTCAACTTAAAGCTAAGTACCCCGTTGGGGGAACTTTTTCTTGCTCCTTATCGATGTCCGTAAAAGGTAATAATTTGTATTACTTGTGGGAAGCAAATACCTCATAAAGATTTTAATTTTTACTGTATTCCTTGCCTAGGCCCTGACCACGACGTACCTTACTGTCGGTTTTGTGCTTTATTTAATCAGCGCACTATCTGTCGTCAGTACATTTTTGCTTCAGAATATTTCGGTTCTCGGTTTAATTATACCAGAAATGACGTCGGTTAGCCATCCGACTACCAGAATACCAAAAAAATGCAAAGAAAAAGACAGAGACAGGTTGTTGAGGTCCAAAACTGACTACGACGCTTCTCCTAAGCCAGTCGCCAGTTCGTCGGTACTCACTGAGGTGCTTTTGCAGCCCCTGATACCCGCTACTTCTGATTCGCAGGCCTCTACTGAGACCTATTCGGAGTCTGGTATGCCGCGAGATGCTTCACATATGGAACCCACGGATGTCTCTACCTTGGATGGGTCCAGAGCCACTGAGCAGGCACTGGCTTCTGAGGGTGTATTCAGGCCTACAGACTTGCATATTAAACCGATTCCAACTTCAGTGCTAAGGCCTAAATCTCGATCTATGTGTAAAAAGCAGATGCCTAGTCCACATGTTCAAGCCACTATGCCTAAAAAACAAATGATCAAAATGGCTGAAGATTTAATTACTGTAATCAGGGGTAGTCAACCGCCCCCCCCCCCCCCCAAGAGGCTTAGGATTGAATTTGACCATGAATTTTCTGAACAGGACTCTGATGTTCGTTGTGTTTCACTGTTGCAGTCATTACACTTGGGTTATCCTGCTGGCAGGTGACCCGCAGTTGGCCCGAGTTCCAAAGTCTTGGTCCGGCGTCGGTTGCTGTCGCATCCTCCCTGACGTCAGTGCGCCAGGGGTATAAAAGCTGCAACCGACGCCATTTTCTTTAGTCTTTCTTGCCGCGCGGTGCCCGAAGCAAAAACAGTTCGCAAGTGCCAGTCGGCCGACTCCTGAGATTTTCAAAATTGAGTTTCAGAACCTATGTCTTCAATAAAGCTAAGTACCCCATTGGGGAAACTTTTTCTTGCTCTAGACCGATGTCAGTAAAAGTTAATAATTGTATTTCTTGTGGGAAGCAAATACCTCATAATGACTTTCACTCTTACTGTATTCCTTGCCTAGGCCCTGACCACGACGTCACTAGTTGTCGGTTTTGTGCTAGATTCAATAAACGCACTATTAAACGTCGGTTTGATTTTGCTTTGCATTATTTTGGCCGAAGATTAAATTACATAATGCTGTCGGAACAACAGACGACCGGAATCGATAAAAAACGCAAAGACAAAGAAAAGGACAGGCATCCAAGGTCCAAAACCGACAATGAAGCCTCTTCTAGGCCAGTCGCCGGTTCTCATTGAGGCGCTTTCGCAGCCCCTGACACCCACTACCTCAGAGCCACAGGCCGCTACCGACAGCCACGAGGAGACACCGAGGCCTGTGGAAACTCAAGGTATTGGGCCTACGGAAACTATCCCCTCAGATGGGTCCGGAGCCGCTGAGCAGGCATCGGCTTTTGAGGGTGTTTTCAGACCTTCACAGCTTACAATTAAGCCCTCTTCAGCAGCAAAGGCAAAATCAAAAACACCATTAAAGACCAGGAAACAAGTACAGTATTCTCCAGAACAGTCATGCATGCCAAAGAAACAGATGCTTAAAATGGCCAAAGACCTAATTACTTTAATCAGGGGTTCCCATCGCCCTCCTGACAAAAGGCCTAGGCAAGACACTGATTATGATTCCTCTGACCAGGTTTCTATTTCCTCTGACTCCTCTTCTGATCAGGGATACTCTCTCCCTCCTTATGAGGACTCTGATGCAGAAGAGTCCATACCTTCTGCCTCTCCGCCTGAGGATTACTCTTTTGGGGAAACCCTGCACACCATGAGGGAACATTTCCATTGGGAGAGCCAGGATTACTCAGAATCCAAGAAAAGGCTCAGAGACTTCCTGTTACTGCCCCAGCACAGGCCCCATGGCTATCTCCCCTGTGCTTGATATTGTTGATGATGTTTTTTCTGAATCCAGTCTGTCTCCCGATTCTTTACCCCATGCACCAGTCAAACCAGACAGGTACTACAGAGTCCCTGACTCTCATACATGTCTTTACAAAAACCCTGCTGCAGACCCAGAAACTATTTCTCAGGGTCCAAAAGGGGTTAAGGCTTCCACTGCTAAAAATCCTGTCCCCTCCGATAGGGATTCCAGAGCTCTGGACAGATGAGGGAAAAAGGTTTACACTTCTGCAACTTTAGCTGTAAGAGCTTTAAACTGCCAGTTTCACATGCTTAAATATCAACAGTACCTCATATCATTGTTAAAACAGAACATGGTTTCAAATACAGAAGGTCCTGACAGTAAGGAAATGCAGGATTTATTGCATGCAGTTGAACAAGTGGGAAAGCATACTCTGCAATGTGGTTTTGATTCTTTAGAGGCTCCTTGTAGAGCTGCAGTGACAGGCTCTGTTATTTGTAGGCATGCTTGGTTGAAAGAACAAAGTTTACCTGACCATGTTAAAGTAAAACCATTGGATGCTCCATTACAGCATGATACTTTATTTGGTGTTAAGGCAGAAGTGTTAAAGAAAATGGAGGATAAAGCAAAGTCAATGCAGACAGTGAAAGATTTCTTACAGGTTCAACCACCTAGATTTAGCAGAAACTGGCCTTCAAAAAATTGGTCCTTTCCAGTGTCAGACAGGCCACAAAGAGGCAGATTCAGACACCCAAGAGGCAGATCTCAGCCCCAAGGCTCCTACCGACCTAAACAATGGGGTGCTTCAGCCCCCAAAGGAGGGGAAGACAAATCACAACCTTATAGGAAACAGTCCCAATGACTTCCCTCTACAAATGCCAAGCACTTACCTTTTAACAGCTCCCCTAGGGGGAAAGCTAGCAGTTTTCTCAAAAAATTGGCATAGGATCACCCAGGACCAATGGGTGCTGAATATTGTTTCTCAGGGTTACAGGTTCCACTTCCACACGCTTCCAAAACCAAAAGGTATGCCAGACCTGCCACAAAATCAATGGGCAGAGGCACAAAAACAGATTGCTGCTCTCATGGACATGGGAGCTATTCAAAAAGTTCCACAGCAAGAACAGGGACAAGGATTTTGCTCAAGACTTTTCTTAGTACCAAGAAAGGACAAAGCCTGGAGACCAGTACTGGACCTGTCAATCCTAAACACTTTCCTGGATGTTCCAAAATTCAAAATGTTAACACTTCAACAACTTCTGCCCATGCTGGGCAAGAAGGCTTGGCTAGTTACTTTGAACCTCAAGGAGGCAAACCTGCATGTTCCAATCAGACAGTCTTGCAGAAGATACCTCAGATTCATAGCAGACTCAATGCATTACCAATTCTCTGCACTGCCCTTTGGCTTATCTAATGTGCCCAGGGTCTTCACAAAATGCCTGGCACCAGTAATTGCATTTTGTAGACAAAAAGGAATTCAAATATATCCGTACTTGGACGACTGCCTTATTCAGGCAGAGAGCAAGGACATTCTTCTAAAACATCTGGCGTTTGTAAAAAGATTGCTAATTTGCCTAGGGTACACAGTAAACGAAAAGAAATCAAAACTAGTGCCCTCACAAGAGACAATATTCCTGGGCGCAAGCTTAAATACAACTGCCCAGATGGCTTATCTCACGCCAGACAAACAAAGGCAACTGACTCATTACTTTCAAATGATGGCAACAAAAACCCAGCTCCCTGCAAGAAAAATTCTGCAGGCCCTGGGCTTCATGGCATCCTGCATTCTACTAATTCCATATGCAAAACTGCATATGAGGAAACTACAATGGCATCTAAAAATTGTTTGGACTCAGCATTGCCACAGCCTGGAGACAATCATTACTTTAATTCCCTGCCTACAACAGCAGTTTTGATGGTGGGCCCAGGCTTGTCACCACAACAAGGGACAGCCTTTCTCTTTACCCATAGCCAGGCAGACAATAACAACGGATGCATCGGGTTATGCCTGGGGGGCACATATGGAAGGAAAATGCATTCAGGGCACGTGGCCCAAGGAACAAATGCATCTTCACATCAATCAAAAAGAGATGCTAGCTGTACAGAATGCCCTGACAGCTTTCAAGGACCTACTACATCCAGGACAACTATTAATAAAGACGGACAATACCACAGTTATGTGGCACCTCAGCTAGGGGGCACACATTCCTACCCCCTATGCAGGCAAGCCATGACTTTGTGGAACGCAGCACTGCCTTATCAAGTACATCTGCAGGCACAATTCCTGCCAGGAACAAAAAATGCACTGGCAGACGAACTAAGCAGAAATCTAATGGATCCTCACGAATGGAAACTAAATCCACAGGTGTTCAGCATGGTAACGAGGAAATGGGGACGCCCAGACATAGATCTTTTTGCCTCCCCTCACAATTACCAAATACAGAAATTCTGCACAAGAACTTATCACTCTCAAGCATGGAAAGTGGATGCTCTATCATTCAGCTGGAAAGGCCTGACAGTCTATGCCTTCCCTCCGATGCCTCTCCTTACCAAGGTACTCCTAAAAGTCAGACAAGAAAGGCCAAAATTGATCCTGATTGCCCCAGACTAGCCACACCAGCACTGGTACCCACTCCTAAGGAGCTTGTCTCAAGGCCCAGCTTTGCCTCTACCTCAAATTCCTCATCTTCTGACACAACAAAACAATCAGATTCTGCACAGTCAACTCAGAACCTTAAATCTGGCAGCATGGCAGATAATGTAGCCACTCAGACTGCACCTCTCTCTCTAAAGCTGTTATGGATGTCATTTTAGAAGGCAGAAGGCCCAGCACTAGGAAATCTTATGCAGAAAAATGGAAGAGGTTCTGTGCTTGGAACCAGGCACAAGGCCTCGAACCACTGGTCCCTAATATACCTCAGATTTTACAATACCTAACTGAGATGCTGGACAAAGGTCTATCTTTCTCATCAATTAAAATACATGCCTCTGCCATTTTAGCTCATTACAATACTGAGCCTCCTGATGTTCATCGTGCATACAGCTGCAGTAATCACAGATGGGATGTTAAGTTGTCAATCTCGCCTTCATTCTTGCTTGATGGGTTCGGAGCCGATCCCTCGGCTCCGACTCGGCACTTGCTAAGCTCGAGAGTCACTTTTACCAGCTCGAGGCAGCCCCATATCCCATGATGCAAGGCGGTAAGTACCCAGATCTCGTTTGCCGCTTCGCTTATGAGGTCCTCCTTTTACCAGCTCCTGGTAAGTGATGCACTTTTTGAATATTTAAGCCCCTTTTTCTAAAAAAACCTTTAATTATTAGTTATTAGTTAATTATTTACTTTTTGTGACAGAAAATCCCTGTCTTTTCTAATTTATTTTAGTCAAACTTTACCCATCCCATCCCTTCCCTGTTAGGGTGTGTGTGTTTGTTTATAGAAATACCTTTTGGTATTTTATTTAAGTTAATTTTTTGACTGGTGTGTGTGTGTGTTTCTGTAAGCACCATGTCAAAGGAGAGGGTCTCAGGTTTTAAGAAGTGTGACTCGTGCTGTCAGAAGATGTCTCTGACAGACGGTCACACTTCTTGCCTGTATTGCCTGGGGCCTCTTCACCTGCAGGACTCCTGTGCTATTTGTCATTCCTTCAGCCAGAGAGTCTTGCAGGAAAGACGCAATAAACTGATCCTTAGGGGCCTTCTTAAGCCGGAGGGCTCTCCGGCTAAGTCGGCTCCATCTAAATCAGTTAAATATTCCAAGGCCCAGGCTTCTGTGTCTAAGCCTGCGGCCTCGGCTCCGACTCGTTCCGAGTCGAGATCGCTCGGCTGGAGCCGATTCTGGCTTAACAGCCGGCACCGATGGCTATCGGTGCCGAATCTGTATCGACCGCCGGTGTCGGCTCCGATCGGTTCCGACACCCATGTGGCAGGCATCGGTGTCGGCTCGATCGGCTCCGACACCGTTACTTTGGTGGCTGTATCGGCTCGGCTGGAGCCGATACATCGAGCTTCCTGTCGGCTCCGGAAGTCGGCTCCGACAGGATCTATAGTATCGGCTCCCCTGGCTCCTTCCAGGAAGAGGTCGAGGTCTCCTTCCTTGGAGCCGATACTTCGGCTCGGCTTCACCTCTTCTATCGGGCGGAGCCATCGGAGCCGATCTTCAAGGTCATCCAGACTGTCAGATCATGACCTAGAGAGAGTGGTCAGTAGATTACTTAAGTCACAGGTACTGGCCCAAATGTTACACAGTCCGTCTCAACAGGCGACTGTTGGTCCACACCCCGTTACAGTTCCTCCTTCAACTCTACCCCAGAGCTTGGAGTTGGAGTCTTCGGGAATGGTTACTGCTATGGCTGGAGGACGGATACCCCCTTCTGTTCCTTCAGCCTCTACTCTTATCTCCTCTTGAGACCTTCCTTAGAGGGATTCGGTGGTCGGCTTCCATGGTCTCCTCCGAGGGGTGAGTGGCATCGGACCCTTGTCGAGCCGCTCTTCCCTTGGAGCCTCGGCCTGGTGAGCTCGGCTCCGACATCTGCCTCGGAGACTTCCCTTCGGTGGTTCCTGGAGTTCCTAGCTCTTGGAGCGGTTCTCTCGGACCTGCCTGGGAGGGAGCATTCGAGGTGATGAAGAGTGTACTGGCCACTGGTATCAGTCAGCAGTCTGTTCCCGTAGCTCCTCCCTCTATAGTACCTGTTGACATCTCTGTCACTTCTCTTGCTACAGGACCCAGAGATCCTCCGCCTCAGGTTTCCCCATTGGGAATTTCCCCCTCTTCCGAGGATTCTCCTGATGTTTCGGGAGATCCTCCTAGGAAGAGGACTTGTAAGAGGAAGCATGTAGACTCCCGAGTCTGTCACTGGATACTGACTTTGATGAGTCAGAGGGATCCCCTAGATCCCCCTCTGAGGATGTCTCCTTCTCAGACATCCTAGAACTCCTGAGACAGAGGGGAAACTGGCCCACCAACAATCCCTCTGAGGATGAGTCAGTATACCTAGAGGCGTGTGGACCTCGGCCCTCCACCTCCTGGGTGTCCCCGCCTTACGCCCCCCTTATGCAGGTTATTGCACGAAGGCGTGGGCAGCTCCTGACTCTGTAGAGCCAGTCCCTAGGAGGCCTTCAAAATTTATCACTGCCCCAGTGACAAACAATTCCTTACTAAGGGTGTCCCGCTGATGCCATGGTGGTGGCTGCGGCCACCAAAAGGAACTTGCAGATCCTTCCGTGCCCGTCCATCCTCCTAATAAGGACTCTAGGACCATGGATAGGTGCGGTGGCGGATGTTTTCCTCAGTGACCTTTGCTATGTTCGCTGAATTACCTATGTCACTTCACCAGACTCCAGAGGGATATCCTTAAGGAGCTGGGTGAAGTAGTTCAGGATCCTACAGCTGCAGGGGCTCAAGAAAAATTGCTTCAGCTAGGAACCCTCAATTCCATTGCAAACTCCTCCATGCGGCTAATATCTTATGCTGCGGATGGAGAGTAGAGTCAAGAGGTACAGGTGTGGCTCTTAGGCCAAGCCTGGATGCGGCTATGTGATTTTGCGGATCCCTTTAAGGCGTCCTTCACAAACTCTCCCTTTGATGGGTCAGCTTTGTTTGGCCCTCAGGTGAAGAAACCTTGACCAGGTGACAGGACGGCAAGACTCTTTCTGCTGTTGGAGTCCGTTTTCCACCCCTTCTAGACCTTATCCCAAAGGACAGAAAGGTGGGAAAATGTGGTTCCGTAAATCCCAAGGAGTCACGCGATTCATGTGGTCAGTTTACCCTAGAGGCAGAGGGTAACAACAACAGGCACGCTCTAGAGGCAGAGGGGTCCAAGAACCAGGGAAACAGGAGCCTCTCTGATAAGCCCTTTCAGCATCCCTGAGGTGTTGCCCGGCTGTCCCTCCTTGGAGGCAGTCGGGAAGATTATCACTGTACCCAGAAGCCTGGCATTCCCTCACTCAAGACAGATGGGTACAGTCGATCATATCCAAGGGTTACATAATTCCTTTGAGGAAAGTCCCATCCCCTCAAGTTCCCTTCCAGATGTACCACCGGTCTAAGGGAGATTGCAGAGTCAGAAATCTCAAAACTACTGCAAAAGAGCCATTCAGCCAGTTACAATAGACCATTCAGAGCCGGAATCTACTCAAGGTTCTTTTGGTCCCCAAAAGGCGGAGACTGGAGACCAATATTGGATCTCAGCAGACTCAACAAGTCTGTCAGGAAGACAAGATTCGAATGGTCACTCTTCAGTCAATTCTGCCCTTCTTACAGAAGGACAACTGGATGTGCTCAATAGATCTTCAGGATGCGTACTATCACATCAAAATTCACAGACGCTCCAGGAGATTTCTCCGCTTCGGCTGGGGTCCAGTCATTTCCAGTTCAGAGCCCTGCCCTTTGGTCTCACTACAGCCCCAGAGTGTTCACCAAATGCATGGTAGTGGTCACGGCTCACCTGAGGCGTCAAGGATTCCAGGTGTTTCCGTATCTCGACGACTGGCTCCTGTCAGCCACCACCAGGCATCAGCTTATACAAGCCAGGGATTACACAATAGACCTTTGTTCTCATTTGGGCATGTCAATCAACCCGAAAAGTCATCCTTATCGCCCTGCCAGTCTATTACCTTCATAGGCGCAAACTTAAACACTGTTCGGATGTCAGCTACCCTTACAGAACAAAGAGTTTCAGACATTCAGAGTCATGTCAGGATCATTCTGGCCAGCAAGAAAGTACAGGCCAGAATGGTTCTAAAGGTATTAGGTCTCATGGCTGCGGCCATTACTCTTCTTCCCTGGCTCGATTCTACATGCGCCTTCTTCAGTGGATGCTGTTCACACAATGGTCATACCAGCAACTTCCAATGCGTCACCAGATTCTGGTGACACAGACAGTCAAAGAGCATCTTGCTTGGTGGATCACATCGCCTCAGGTTCACCAAGGCAGGTACTTTGTACCCCATCCCGATAGCCACTGTCACCACGGATGCCTCCCTGATCGGGTGGGGGTCATTATCAGGGCAGGATGGTTCATGGGACGTGGCAGCCGTTCGAGTACCATCTGCACATAAATGTCCTGGAGATGAGAGCAGTGCTTTTAACGTTGCAAGCCCTCAATGACTTTCTTCCCGTAGGGACAATTGCAGTCCACACAGACAACATGTCTGTAGTTTGGTATATCAACAAACAGGGCGGAACCAAGTCCTACCCCTTGTGTCGAAGCGCTCAGACTATGGCAATGGGCGATCTCCTCTCACCGGTTTCTGGTAGCAACGCATATCCCTGGGAAAACCAACATTGTAGCGGACAGATTGAGCAGAGCTATCCTCATGCCTCACGAGTGGTCTCTCAAGCAATCTATAGCGGAAGAGATTTTTCTGGAATGGGGTCGTCCATGTTGCGATCTTTTTGCTACTCCCCAAAACAGCAAATGTCCAGACTTCTTCAGCCTCTTCCCTCTATCAGGCCATCCCCCCAGAGACGCTCTGACCCAGGATTGGCCCCAGGGACTTCTTTATGCCTTCCCTCCATTTCCTCTGATCCCTCAGGTGATCCAGAAAGCTACCGCTTTGAGAGCCAAATTGATTCTCATTGCCCTTACTGGCCTCGACAAGTTTGGTTCCCGTTCCTCCATCATCACCTTTTGGTGCAGCCGTGGCATCTGGACCCAGTGCCAGATCTTCTGATTCACCAATCGGGTCAGCTGCACCGGTCAATCCCTTCTCTCAACCTCACAGAATGGTTGCTCCACTTCCTTCCTTAGCCAGGCTTCCTTTGATCTCTAACCCAGTTAGAGACATCATAGTAGCCGCTAAAATCCTCTACCAGGAGGATTTATACAAGCAAATGGAAACGTTTCTCTTATTGGGCTAAGACCCAGAATATTGATCCTTTTACTGCCCCTGTTCAGGCAGTCCTGGACTTCTTAGCGGAGATTTTTCATGCAGGCTCCTCTTCTTCCACAGTCAGAGTTCAATTGGCTGCTATTTCCAATTTTCATGGGATAGCAGATCATAATATTATGTCCCATAGGCTCTGCAGGGCCTTCTTGAAAGGAATTTTCCTACTAAAGCCTCCAATCAGGAATCCTCCTCCTCAGTGGGATCTAAATTTAGTGCTGACATCCTTGATTCTTCCCCCTTCGAGCCAGCTGTTTCTTGTTCCCTGAAATATCTTTCTTGGAAAACTTTGTTCCTAGTGGCTATTACATCTGCCAGGAGGGTGTCTGAACTTCATGCTCTTTCGGTTCGACCCCCCTATTTGGTTTTCACAAAGACAGAGTATCTTTGAGAACTAACCCAACCTTTTTACCTAAGGTCGCTTCAAAGAACAATTTGAATCAATCCATTGATCTCCCTGTATTTTTCCCTAACTATTCAGATAGAGCTGAACAAAAGCTACATTATCTTGATGTCCACCGTCAACTTAGATATTATTTGGACAGAACAAAAAATTTAGAAAATCTGATCAACTTTTGTTTCCTATGCGGATAATAAAAAAGGCCTTCCTGTTTCTAAAGTGACCTTGTCCAGATGGCTTTCTTGGTCATCTCTGAAATTTATACTCAGGGAAAACAGCTGTGCTCAAAACCTAAAGCACATTCAACTAGGAGCTTAGCTACTTCTACAGCTTTTCAAGCTAGACTTCCTTTGGACACTATTTGTGCAGCGGCCACTTGGGCCACTCCTCACACTTTTGTTTCCCATTACAAATTGGACTTGGCCTCCAGGGACAGAGCCAGTTTTGGCTCTACAGTCCTCAAGAGTTTGTTCCATTGAGCCACCCAGGATAGAGGTGCTAGGGACGCGGTCCCATCAAGCAAGAATGAAGGCGAGATTGACAACTTAACATTAAGAAGTTATGTACCTACCATAACGTTCCATGTTAGTTGTCTTCTCTCGCCTTCTTTCTTGCGACCCTCCCTCCTTCCCCCTGGCCTGGACAGACCTTGTTATAAGAAACTGTTATGCTGAAGACCATTCAGACCTGGTCCTTCTTCCATCTGTAAGTTTTCTTTCTTCCTTTGGGAAGTATTTTATGCTTGGTGCTTTTTGCCCTTTGTCAGCAAACGAGATCTTGGTACTTACCGCCTTGCATCATGGGATATGGGGCTGCCTCGAGCTGGTAAAAGTGACTCTCGAGCTTAGCAAGTGCAGTGAGCCGAGGATCGGCTCCGAACCCATCAAGCAAGAAAGAAGGCGAGAGAAGACAACTAACATGGAACGTTATGGTAGGTACATAACTTCTTATTCTCTGCCGTCAGGCGGTCCATCGGTCGGCCGAATTCCAAAGTCTTGGTCCGGCGTCGGTTGTCGTCACTTTCTCTTCTGACGTCAGTGAGGCCAGAGTATATAAGACATAGCCGACGCCATGTTCTTCAGTCTTTTTTGCCGTGCGGTGCCCGAAGCAGAAGCAGTTCGCAAGTGCCGGTCGGCCAGCTCCTGAATTACGAATATTTTGGAATCCGAAGTCTTCATTAAAGCTAAGTACCCCGTTGGGGAAACTTTTCTTGCCTCAGACCGATGTCAGAAAAAGTTAATAATTGTATTTCTTGTGGGAAGCAAATACCGCATAAGGATTTCCATTCCCGCTGCATACCTTGTTTGGGCCCAGACCACGACGTCTCGGGCTGTCGCTTTTGCGCTACCTTCAATAAACGCACTATTAAGCGTCGGGCGGAGTTCGCCCAGCACTTCTTTGGTAAAGCTTTTGATTATAAAATGTCGTTGGAAACTCCGTCTACCGTTTTGACCAAAAAATGCAAGGAAAAGGACCGACACGCGAGGCCCACGGTCCCCGCCGACACCACGCCAAAACAGGCTACACGTGGTCCGGTTCTCAGCGAGAAGACTTTGCAGTCCCTGACTACCGACGACACTTCTTTGGCGGCGTCCTCTGTACCCGAGACCACTGGGTCCTCGGCCCTTTCCCAGACTACAACCGAAGCCTCTGCTAATGTTGAGCCTACTAATGTGGACAGGTCCACCTCCACCCATGGTGTATTTAGGCCCTCATCTTCCTTTTCAATTAAGGCCTTTACTAAATCCAAAGCAGCCAGGCAGCCCATGAGGCCTGTTGTACAGGGCCAATCTCCAGGTCCCATGCCTAAAAAACAGATGCTTAGAATGGCTGAGGATTTAATTACTCTTATCAGAGGTTCTCAACCCCCTCCAGACAAGAGACCCAGAGTGGAGGAAGATTCTCCCTCTTCTGATCAGGGATCCATTTTATCAGAACATTCTGATGCAGAGGAACACACTTACTCTCCTTTTGAGGATTCGGATGCAGAACAGTCCATTCCCTCTGTATCCCCTCCTGAGGATTTTTCCTTTGGGGAAACCTTACACACCTTGAGGGAACACTTCCATTGGGAAGGCCAAGACTTTTCAAATTCCAAGAAAAGACTTAGGGAATTTCTTTTGTTACCTCAACACAGACCTCTGGCTATACCCCCTGTTTTGGACATACTGGATGATGTCTATTCGGAGGCTTGTCTTAACCCGGATTCTCTGCCTCCTGCACCAGTCAAACCTGATAGGTATTACAGAGTACCCAGCTCTCACCAATTTCTCTTCAAAAGCCATAATGCTGACCCTGAAACCATTTCACAAGGCCCCAAGGGATTGAAGGCCTCCAATGCCAAAAATCCACTTCCTGCAGAAAGGGAATCAAGATCTTTGGAAAGGTGGGGGAAAAAGGTTTATACCTCGGCCACCCTAGCCATGAGGGCTTTAAATTGTCAGTTTCATATGCTTAAATATCCTGTTATCACAATTGAGGAACAAAATGTCTCGACCTGAACAACAAGATTTAAAGGAGTTACAGGATATGATGCATAGTGCAGAACAAGTGGGTAAACACACCTTACAATGTGGTTATGATGCCCTAGAGGCCTCAAGTAGAGCGGCAGCTACAGGATCAGTCATTCGCAGACATGCCTGGCTTAGGGAACAAAATTTACCAGATCATGTGAAAGCTAAACTTCTAGATGCTCCTTTACAAAAGGATGTGCTGTTTGGTACTAATGCTGAGGAGATACTACGGAAAATGGAAGAAAAAGCCAAATCTATGCAAACTGTCAAAGCCTTCTTACAGGTCCAACCACAAAGTTTTAGCAGAAATTGGCTTTCAAAAAACTGGTCCTTTCCAGCCACTGACAAGCCCCAAAGAGGTAGATACAGACGCACAATGGGCAGAGGGCAATCACAAGGATCATATAGAGGCCGACAATGGCAAACTCCAGCACCAAGAGGTGGCGAAGACAGTGCACAACAATACAGGAAGCAAACCCAATGACTCCCTCATTTCCATGCCAAGCATGTCTCAGCTGGCAGCACCTTTGGGAGGAAAACTAGCACTATTTGCAAGCAATTGGCATATTGTCACAACAGACAAATGGATCCTGGACATTATAAACAGAGGGTACAAATTTCAATTTCACACTCTTCCAAAAATGAGAGGCATGCCAAACCTGCCACAAAATCAAAGGGCAGAGGCACAACTGCAAATTTCAAAGCTCATAAGCATGCGAGCTATTCAAGAGGTACCTACTCACCAACAAGGTCAAGGTTTTATTCAAGACTTTTCCTGGTACCAAGGAAAGGAACCGACTGGAGACCCATTTTGGACTTATCCACCTAAACACATTTCTAATCGTACCAAAATTCAAGATGCTCACATTACAGCAGCTTCTTCCCATGCTGGGCAAGGAGTTCTGGCTGGTAACATTGGACCTCAAGGAGGCATACCTGCATGTCCCAATCAGACAAAGCTGCAGAAGATACCTCAGATTTCTTGCAGGTTCAATCCACTATCAATTCTCTGCATTGCCCTTTGGCTTATCTACTGCCCAGAGTATTCACAAAGTGCCTGGCATCAGTGATTGCCTACTGCAGACTTCAAGGGATACAAATTTACCCTTATCTGGACGACTGCCTGATCCAAGCCGACAGCAAGAACATACTTCTGGAACATCTGGCATATGTGACACTGTTACTGCTTTCTCTGGGATATACAATCAACAAAGAGAAATCAAGGCTAACACCATCCCAGAAAATAACTTTCCTGGGTGCCAACTTGGACACAAACACCCAGATGGCCTACCTTACACCAGAAAAACAAGGGCAACTATCTCAGTACTTCAAAATACTAGCAAAAAGTACCAGGCTTACTGCAAGGAAAATCCTGCAGGCTCTGGGATTCATGGCATCTTGCATTCTATTAACCCCATTTGCAAAGCTGCATATGAGGAAACTTCAATGGTACCTAAAAAACCTATGGTCTCAACACAAGTCACAGTTTGGAAACAATAATACAAATAATTCCATGTTTGCAAAAGGAATTTCTGTGGTGGGCCCAAGCATGTCAAGCAAACAAAGGCCTCCCATTCTGCAAGCCTCAAGCAAAACAAGTCATAACCACAGACGCCTCAGACTACGCCTGGGGGGCGCACATGACGAACAGGTGCATTCAGGGCAAATGGTCCCAAAAAGAAAAGCATCTTCACATCAATCAAAAAGAAATGCTAGCAGTAATAAATGCAATTACAGCCTTCAAGGACTTCCTGCATCCAGGACAATTACTGATAAGAACAGACAACACCACGGTAATGTGGTACATAAAGGAGGAACACATTCATACCCCTTGTGCAGACTAGCCATGACCCTTTGGAACTTGGCTCTGGAAAGACAAAGCGAACTTCAAGCACAGTACTTGCCAGGATTGGAAAACACACTGGCAGACAATCTAAGCAGAAAAATGACAGATCCACACAAATGGAAGTTACATCCTCAGGTGTTTGCAGAAATAATCCAAGCATGGGGGAGGCCAGACATAGATCTTTTTGCCTCCCACAGGAATCATCAATTGGAAAAGTTTTGTTCAAAGACCTTTCACCCAAAGGCCTGGAGAGTGGACCCTTTCATTCAGTTGGACAGCATGGACAGTTTACGCATTCCCACCTCTGCCTCTTCTGCCCAAGGTGCTTTTGAAAGCAAGAACAGACAAACCGAGGATGATACTGATTGCTCCAGATTGGCCAAGGCAACACTGGTACCCACTCCTGAGGAGCCTAACACGTACTCCTCCCTGGTCCCTGCCTCTAATGCCTCTTCTGCTGACTCAGCACAGCTACAAAACTCTTCACAGTCAGCTGAAAACACTCAATCTCGCTGCATGGAAAATTCCTTAACACCACAACAGAACCTACTCTCCAAGGAGGTACAGGATGTCATTTTGTAGGCCAGAAGGCCAGCTACTAGAAAAGCTTACTCGCAAAATGGAAGCGGTTTTGCTCTTGGAATGAGAAAAAAGGCCAGGACCATAGAAAACTGAACTTGCCTCAGGTATTACAGTACCTAGCGGAGCTATTGAACAGTGGACTTTCTTTTTCTTCCATAAAAATCCATGCCTCAGCCATCTCTGCAGAATTCAACACGGATCCTCCTTTATTTTCTCACCCACTCTTACGACAGTTCCTCAGAGGGGCTAAGAATATAAGACCACCAAGGAAACAACCAATACCAGCCTGGGATCTTAATTACATACTAGAAAAATTAACATTGCCTCCTTTTGAACCAGCTGCCTCAACAGATTTGCAATATTTGTCCTGGAAGACAGCCTTCCTTCTGGCCATCACTTCAGCTCGTAGGGTTTCTGAACTTCAGGCCCTCATGGCGGTGCAGCCCTTTCTCATTTTCCATCAGGACAGGGTTTCCCTTCGTACCAACCCATCATTTATGCCTAAAGTGGTATCCAGGGTAGCTTTAAATCAAGCCATACACCTACCCACCTTTTACCCCAATCCTCAAAACAAAGGGGAAAGGCTGCTACGCTCCTTAGACATCCATAGGCAGCTTTGTTATTATTTGGACAGAACAAAGTCCTTCAGGAAATCAGAACAACTCTTTGTGTCCTATGCTGTAGGGGCTCAAGGGAAGCCAGTTACAAAACAGACTATTTCAAAGTGGATAGGCCACTGCATACAGTTTTGTTACTCCTATCATGGGAAATATGTTCCTGCAGGTATCAGATCACACTCCACCAGGGCCACAGCTACCTCTACAGCCTTCCTCAGAGGAGTTCCTACCAAAGATATTTTGGAGGCAGCCACCTGGAGTTCTGTACATACCTTCACAAAACACTACCATCTGCCTTTATATTCCAGAACAAGAGCAGGCTTTGCCACTGCTGTTTTGCAGAGCATTCTGGCTCAACCCAGTTCCTCCTAGTACCTACCACCCAGTGCATAGCTTTGGGATTCTACCCATCTGTGATTACTGCAGCTGTATGCACGATGAACATAGTACAGTTTTGTACCTACCATAAATGTAGATGTTCGAGTGCTAATACAGCTGCAGTACAGGTTTCCCTCCCTCCTTCCCCACTTGGTAAAGGCATGAGGCCTAGCAACCTCTTCATACTACCTGACTGGGTTATCCGGCTATGTTTTATTTGCTTGCTACTACTGATTTTGGATTATATTGCACCGCTTGTATATGCATATAAGCACTATTTAGGTATTGCCTTCCTTCTGGGGGCACCTGACATCTGGGGCAAGAAAGACTGAAGAACATGGCGTCGGCTGTGTCTTATATACTCTGGCCTCACTGACGTCAGAAGAGAAAGTGACGACAACAGACGCCGGACCAAGACTTTGGAATTCGGCCGACCGAGGGACCGCCTGACGGCAGAGAACCCATCTGTGATTACTGCAGCTGTATTAGCACTCGAACATCTACATTTATGGTAGGTACAAAACTGTACTACGACAGTACCTCAGAGGGGCAAAAAATATAAGACCCCCAAGGAGAGCACCAGTACCAACCTGGGATCTCAATTTTGTTTTAGAAAAACTCACACTGCCTCCATTTGAGCCAGCTAGCACAGCTGATCTAAAATTCTTATCATGGAAAACTGCTCTGCTCCTAGCAATAACTTCAGCAAGAAGAGTCTCAGAGTTACAGGCATTAATGGCTGTGGAACCATTCACCATTTTTCATCAGGACAGGGTCTCACTTAGGACAAACCCAACATTCATGCCAAAAGTGGTCTCCAATGTGGCCTTGAACCAAACCATTCATTTGCCTACTTTCTACCCAAATCCACAAAATAAAGGGGAGAAACTTTTGCACTCTTCGGATATATGCAGAGAGCTACGATTTTACCTGGACAAAACAAAAGCTTTCAGAAACACTGAGCAACTGTTTGTAACTTAGGATCACAAGGAAAGCCTGTTACAAAGCAGACAATTTCAAAATGGATAGGCCAGTGCATCCACTTCTGTTATGCACAGCATGGCAAATCAGTGCCTAAGAATATTAGGCCTCATTCTACCAGAGCAGCAGCCACTTCAGCAGCTTTTCTCAGAGGAGTACCAACCAAAGACATTTTAGACGCTGCAACCTGGAGCTCAGTGCACACTTTCACCAAGCGCTACCACTTAGCTCTCTACTCTAAATCCAGAGCAGGCTTTGCCACTGCAGTTCTCCAGGGCCTGGTAGCCTCTCCAAATCCTATTTAGACCCAGCCACCCAACCTCAGCTTTGGGATTCTACCCAAGTGTAATGACTGCAACAGTGAAACACGATGAACATAGTACAGTTGTGTACTGACCATAAATGTAGATGTTCGAGTGTATTCACTGTTGCAGTCCAGGTTACCCACCCACCATCCCCCTTTTTTATTGCTGGGACTTTTCTGTACTTCTCAACTCTATACAACCTATGTGGTGTATTTGCTTGTAGATGAAGAAAATGTTTATAGTTATATATGCATGTTTTTTGGCATATTTTTATCTTTCCAGCCTTCCTATCTGGGGGTGTCTGACATCTGGAGCAAGAAAAACTGAAGAAAATGGCATCGGTTGCAACTTTTATTCCCCTGGCACACTGACGTCAAGGAAGATGCGACAGCAACCGATGCCGGACCAAGACTTTGGAACTCGGGCCGACTGTGGGTCGCCTGCCAGCAGGATAACCCAAGTGTAATGACTGCAACAGTGAATACACTCGAACATCTACATTTATGGTAGGTACACAACTGTACTTTTCTTGTGACTCTTCTAATGATCTGGATTTGTCCATACTTACTTATGAGGACTCTGATGCAGAGGATTCCATTCCCTCTGCTTCTCCACCTGAGGATTTCTCTTTTGGGGAAACTTTACATACCTTAAGGGAGCATTTCCACTGGGAAAGTCAGGATTTCTCTGAATCCAAAAAGAGACTTAGGGACTTCCTTCTTCCTCAGCATAGGCCTTTGGTTATACTTCCTTTACTAGATATTTTTGTTGGTGTTTTCGGAATCCAGTATAGCCCCTGATTCCTTGCCACCAGTCCTTAAACCAGACAGGTACTACAGGGTTCCTGAGTCCCACAAATTCATTTTCAAAAATCCTGTTTCAGACCCTGAGACCATTTCTCAGGGGCCCAAGAGCATTAAGGCTTCTACTGCTAAAAATCCTACCCCTTCTGATAGAGACTCCAGGGAGCTGGATAGATGGGATAAAAAGGTTTACACTTCTGCAGCCTTAGCAATCAGGACTTTAAACTGTCAATTCCATATGCCAAAATATCAACAACATATCATGGGACTGCTTAAACAGAAAATTATGTTGATTTCTGACTGTGTGGAGAATAAAGATTTGCAGGATTTATTGCATTCAGCTGAACAAGTTGGCAAGCATACTTTGCAGTGTGGTTTTGATTCCTTAGAGGCCTCGTATGGCTGCTGTTACTGGGTCTGTGCTTAGAAGGCATGCTTAACTTAAGGAGCAATCTCTGCCTGATCATGTTAAATCAAAACATTTGGATGCTCCTTTACAGCAGGATCGCTTATTTGGCAATAAGGCTGAAGAAGTTCTAAAAAAGATGGAAGATGAAGCTAAATTTATGCAAACTGTGAACGATTTCTTACAAGTGCAACCTCCTAGATTTAGTAGGCATTGGCCTACTAAGAACTGGTTCTTTCCAGCTCCTTCCAGAGCCACTACGGCCAAACCCAACCATTCCAAAACCACCAGGTTTCAGTCCCAAGGGACTTTCAGAACTTAGCAATGGGGTGCTTCCACTTCCAAATCTGGAAACAACAAGACACCATCCTATGGTAAGCAGTCTCAATGACTTCCCTTTGAAATTAACAAGCACTTACCTCTTTGCCGCCCCTTTGGGGGGAAAACTGGCTCTTCATTCAAAAAACTGGCAACTTATAACCCGGGACAAATGGGTTTTAAGTGTAGTGTCCCAGGGATACAGATTTCATTTCCACACGCTGCCAACTCCAAACGGGTGGCCAGACCTGCCTCCAAATCAGTGGGCATAGGCTCAGAAACAATTACTTTCCCTCCTAAACATGGGGGCTATTCAGCTAATACCAGAAGAGGAAAAGGGACAAGGTTTCTATTCCAGACTTTTCCTGATGCCCAGAAAAGACAAATCTTGGCATCCAATTCTGGACCTGTCTACTCTAAACACCTTTCTGGACATTCCAAAATTCAAGATGCTGACTCTTCACCAGTTGCTTCCTATGCTAGGCAAGGATGCCTGGTTGGCAACTCTTGACTTAAAAGAGGCTTACCTGCATATCCCAATCAGGGAATCTTGCAGAAGATTCCTACTCTTCAAAGCAGGCTGCATGCATTATCAGTTCTCTGTACTGCCCTTTGGCTTGTCTACTGCACCCAGGGTATTCACAAAGTGCCTGGCTCCAGTAATTGGCATTTTGCAGGCAAAGAAATATTCAAATATATCCATACCTGGACAATTGTCTAATTCATGCAGAAAACCAAGTCATTCATCTAAAACATCTGGCGTTTGTAAAAAGACTTCTAACCTATCTAGGGTACACCATAAACAAAAAGAAATCTCAAATGGTACCCTCTCAAAAAATTACATTCCTGGGTGCAAGCTTGAATACAACTGCCCAGATGGCTTTCCTTACACCAGAAAAGCAATTTCATTTTGGTGACTTACTTTAAACAGGCGGCTACAAAAACCCTGCTAAAGTTTATGGAGTCATCATTGTCACAGCCTGGAAGCAATGATTCCTATCATACCTTGCCTGCGCCTAGAGTTCCTATGGTGGGCAGAGGCCTGCCATCAAAACAAGGGACTGCCATTCACACCACCCCCTGCTGCCCAAACCCTAACTACAGACTCATCAGACTATGCATGGGGGGCTCATAGGTTCATAGGTTCATAGGTTTATACTAGGCTATCTGCCCTAAGGCATTTATAAGCCTAGCCCAAATTATTGTGGCTTACGCCACCCCTTATATGAAAAAATACTGTGCCCATTAGTTTGTTGTGCCTCTGTCCAGCAGTGACCCAGAGATGATTCCCGGGGTAAACCTACGATCTCCCATCCACAGGTCTAGATTTCTCTTGAACAGAGTCAGCGAGGTGCTCTGCCTCACATGGACCGGGATTTTATTCCACAGCATAGGGAGTCTCTGAGTGATAAATCTATCCCTCCAGCACGTCCTATTTATATCCGTGCTAAGGTTTAAGTCGCTTGCTCTAGTGGTTTTGGTGGATTTGGATTTTTGAGGTGGAGCATGTCCATTAATTCGGGTTGGACATGGCCTTGTATGTCAGGCACATGTCACCTCTGAGCAGGCGGTATGCGACTGAATAGAGCTGGAGTTTCTTCAATCTGGCAGCATATGACAGATTTTGGAGTCCCTTTATCCTTTTGGTGAGGAACTTTTGGGGTCTCTCCAATTGCTGCAGATGTCGGGTGAGATACATCCCGAATGGGGCATTGTACTCGATCATTGGTCTGATAAGTGAAGAGTACAGGGGAACAATGACCTCACTAGATCTGGATGTGAATCCCTTCATGATCAGGTGGGCAATGTAGAAGGTCTTTCTAACCACTTTAGCAACGTGAGTGTCAAAGAAAGGCCACTGTCAACCTGGGTCCCCAGGTCCCTGATAACCTCTTCTGTGCTTAGTGGATTGCCACCTATATGGTAGCTTGGGGTTACCTTGTTTTTCCAAGGGTATGACTATACATTTTTGGCGTTTAACTTCAGGCCATGGCTCTGGCACCAGCTATCTGTTTCCGTGAGTCCCTTCTGAAGGATATCCGTGTCCGATGCACTTTCCACTATGGCCCAGTTTGCAGTCATCTGCAAACTTTGTCAGCCAAAGTCCTCCCATGTTGGCCTGTACTTCTGAGAAGTAGATGCCAAACAATAGGGGCCAAGGACCGAGCCCTGTGGGACACCACTTGTGACCGGCTTGGAGTCTGACACAGCGCCAGCAACTCTAACCCTGTGGGTTCTGTCCTTAAGCCAGTTTGCAACCCATCTTGTGACATATGGGTTTACATTTAAGCTGGTAAGTTTTCTACAATACCGAGTGGGGTATTGTGTCGAAGCCTTGCAAGGTCAAGGTAGGCTGTATGGACTGCCTTTCCCTCATCAATGGCCTTGGTGACTATTTCAAGAAGTCGACCAAGTTCAAAAGGCATGATCTTCCCTTGACAAAGCCAAACTGGGTCGGGTCCAATGTCTGCAAGTCCCTATATCTTTGTTTATGAGCTCCATTATGATCCTCTCCATAGCTTTGCAGACTAGACTTGTTAAGCTTATGGGCGGTAATTACCAGGGTCCGTGAGAGGCCACCTTTGTGGAGTGGGACCACAGTTGCCGTCACGCCACTCCTTGGGCACGTATCCTGTGGTAAGGCTGAGATTAAACAGCTGCCTTATGTGCGGGTTTAATTCCTCATTTAGCTCGTGTAGCACACAGCCGGGGACACCATCCGGTCCCATTGATGCTGTGTTTTTAGCTTTAGAGAGAGCAGCTTTCACCTGCGCATTTGAGATGTCCGGGAGGCTACACTCGGCTGGGATAGTTATCTCTCCTTTAGGGGAGAGGGTGAAGTTTGCACTGAACCTGTCTGCCAGTATGTTGGCAATGTCTGTGGGTTCAGTGATTTTTGTATCATTTTGGACTAATTCTGAGCATATCTGTGAGTTTCCACCCAGGTTCCTAACATAGCTGAAAAAGGCCTTATGATTGTCCTTTGAATCCATGGCAATTTTTCTCTCAAAATTGGCCTTAGTTGATTTTATGAGTGCTCGTATTTTTTTACTAATAATGATCAGGGGTGACTTCCCTTTTATGGATTTTGTTCTATCATGTAATAGCTTTCTCCTCTTATTGTAAAGTTTGTTAATGGCTGGGGTCCACCAGACTGGACGTTTGCCTTTTGTGGAAAGAGTCTTGGTTTTATTTGGGATTGCCTGATCCATGCAGTCCTGGAGGTGTTCATAGAAGGCATTTGTAAGGCAGGGAAGTGCATTCTGGGCAAATGGAGCCCAAATCAAATGCACCTTCATATCAGTCAAAAAGAAAGGCTAGCTGTACAGAATGCACTGACAGTCTTCAAGGACTACCTTCATCCAGGACAGTTACTGATAAAGACTGACAACATTACGGTTATGTGGTACATAAACAAGCAGGGGGGCACACATTAATACCCCCTCTGCAGACTAGCCATAGCATTGTGGAACATGGCCTTGAGCTACCAAGTACAACTACAAGCTCAATTCCTGCCAGGAAAGCAGAATGTTCTGGCAGACGAACTAAGCAGAAATCTTATGGACCCTCATGAATGGAAACTGGAACCATGTATTTTCAATATGTTGACACGCAAATGGGGGAGCCCAGACATAGATCTGTTTGCCCCACCCCAGAACTACCAGTTGGACAAATTTTGCAGAAGAACTCATCACAAAAAAGCCTGGAAAGTGGATGCTCTGTCCTTCAGCTGGAAAAACCCATCAGTCTATGCCTTTCCCTCTCTGCCTTTGCCTTCCAAAGTTCTACTCGAAGTCAAACAGGACAAGCCAAAAATGATTTTGATTGCTCCAGACTGGCCTCGCCAACATTTGTACCCACTCCTGCGCAGTGTGTCACACATTTCTCCATGGCACCTGCCTCAGACACCTTCCTTACTGTCTCAGCAGGAGAACCAAATTCTTCATCATCAGCTCCAAACATTGAATCTTGTAGCTTGGCTAATCGCTTAAATTCACCCTTGGCATAGTTTCATAGTTTCATAGTAAAGTACTAGGCTATCTGCCCTAGGGCATTTATAAGCCTAGCCAAAGTGTATGTGGCATTCGCCACCCCATGTAATGATACAAAAGTGTACAATTTAAATTAAATTTAGTTTACTGTGCCTCTATCTAGCAATGACACAGGGATGACCCCCAGGGTAAACCTACGATCACCCATCCATTCGTCCAGATTTCTCTTGAAGAGAGTCAGTGAGGGGCTCTGCCTAACATGGACAGGTATCCTGTTCCAGAGTGCGGGAAGTCTCTGGGTTATGAATCTGTCCCTCCAGCATGTCCTATTCATATTTGTGCTGAGGTTTAGATCTTTAGCTCTCGTGGCTCTGATGGATTTGGATTTTTTGAGGTGGAGCATGTCCATTAATTCTGAATTGGACATGGCCTTGTACATAAGACACAGATCACCTCTGAGCAGGCGGTATACTACTGAATAGAGCTGGAGCTTTTTCAATCTGGCAGCATATGACATATGCTGGAGACCCTTGATCCTCTTGGTAAGGTACTTTTGGGGTCTCTCCAGCTGCTGCAGGTGCCGGGTGAGGTACATACCAAATGGGGCATTGTACTCAATCATAGGCCTGATAAGGGAGGAATATAAGGGTACAATGACATCCTTTGATCTGGATGTAAATCCCTTCATGACAAGGTGGGCAAGGTAGAAGGTCTTTCTAACCACTTTGGTGACGTGGGTGTCAAATGAGAGGTCACTGTCAACTTGGGTCCCCAGGTCTCTGATTACTTTTTCCGTACTTAATGGATTACCACCTATGTGGTAATTTGTGGGTACTTTGTTTTTTCCAAAGGGGATGACTATACATTTTTTGGCATTTAGTTTAAGGCCATCACTCTGGCACCAGTCGTTTGTTTCTGTGAGGCCCTTCTGGAGGATGCATGTGTCAGCTGGTGTGTCGACTATGGCGCCTAGTTTGCAGTCGTCTGCGAACTTTGTCAGCCACAACCCCCCTATGTTTGCCTGCACATCTGAGAAATAAATGCCGAACAAGAGGGTCCCAAGACAGAGCCCTGTGGGACTCCACTTGTGACTGGCTTAGAGTCTGACATAGCTCCAGCTATTCTGACTTTGTGGGTTCTGTCCTTTAGCCAGTTTGCAACCCATCTTGTGACAAACGGGTTTACATTTAAGCTGTTGAGCTTGTCTATGATGCCTGAGTGGGGTATTGTGTTGAAGGCTTTTGCCAGATCCAGGTAGGCTGTATGAACTGCTTTGCCTTCATCGATGGCTCTAGTGACTGTTTCAAAAAAGTCCACCAGGTTTAAAAGACAGGATCTGCCTTTTACAAAGCCGAACTGGGTAGGGTCAATTGTCTGTAGGTCCCCGATGTCTTTGTTTATGAGTTCCATAATGATCGTTTCCATAGCTTTGCAGGCCAGGCTGGTTAAGCTTATGGGGCGGTAGTTTCCAGGGTCTGTAGAGGTGCCACCTTTGTGGAGTGGGACCACTGTAGCTGTACGCCAGTGTCCAGGGACGTATCCTGTAGCAAGGCTAAGATTAAACAGCGTTCTTATGTGCGGGTTTAGCTCCTCTAGGAGTTCACGTAGCACGCAACCCGGGACACCGTCAGGTCCCATGGATGCTGTATTTTTAGCTTTGCTGAGGGGAGCTCTCACCTGGACATCTGAGATTTCAGGGAGGTTGCATTCAGCTGAGATATTTATTTCGTCTTTTGGGGGAGAGGAGAAATTTGCACTGAACCTGTCTGCCAGTATGTTGGCAATATCTGTGGGTTCAGTGTATTTTTTGCCGTTATGAACTAACTCTGCGCATATCTGAGGGTTTCCACCCAGGTTTCTAATATAACTGAAGAAGGCCTTGTGATTATCTTTAGTGTCCTTAGCGATTTTTCTCTCGAAGTTGGCCTTTGATGATTTTACTAGCGAACATAGTTTTTTGCTAGTGCTGATCAGGGATGCCTTCCCTTTATGGGATTTTGCTCTGTCTTGCAGTAGCTTCCTTCTCTTGTTAGCATACCTGTGATGGATGTCATTTTGGAGGCGAGAAGACCTAGTACTAGAAAATCGTATGCTGACAAATGGAAAAGATTCTGTGCCTGGAATCATTTTCAAGGGATGAGCACAGCAGTGCCCAATTTACCTCAGATTTTGCAATACTTAACTGAGATGCTTCATAAGGGCCTGTCTTTTTCTTCCATAAAAATCCATGCCTCAGCCATTTCAGCTCATTACAACACAGACCCCCCCCCCTCTTCTCTCATCCACTTCTAAAGCAGTATCTCAGAGGGGCCAAAACCTTGAGACCACCCAGGAGAGCTCCAACCCCTGCCTGGGTCCTTAACTTTGTATTGGAGAAATTCACTCTACCTCCTTTCGAGCCAGCTGCAACTGCAGACTTAAATTTTTTTCCTGGAAAACAGCCTTCCTTTTAGCAATTACTTCAGCTAGAAGGATATCTGAATTACAGGCCCTTATGGCAGTGGAGCCTTTCATCATCTTTCATGCGGACAGGGTGTCATTCAGGACCAATCCATCATTCATGCCCAAGGTGGTATCCAGTGTGGCTCTTAATCAGTCCATTCATTTGACAACTTTCTTTCCCAATCCACAGAACAAGGGAGAGCGGATTCTGCATTCATTGGATGTACACAGACAATTTAGATTCTACTTGGACAGGACTAAATCTCGAAGAAAATCTGAACAACTGCTGGTAGCATTTGCTGGAGGGGCAGAGGGGAAGGCTATTTCAAAGCAAACCATTTCTAAATGGATAAGCCATTGTATTCATTTCTGTTGTAAGCACCGTGGAAAACCTATCCCCCAGGGGATCAGATCTCATTCCGCCAGGACTGTATCTACTTCAGCAGCCTTTCTCAGAGGCGTTCCTACCAGGGATATTCTAGAAGCTGCTACCTGGAGTTCAATTCATATTTTCACCAAGCATTATCACTTACCAATTTTCTCTAAATCCAGAGCTGGCTTTGCCACTGCTGTTTTGCTGGGCCTTATAGCTGGTCCTAATGCTGTATAAATCCATCCTCCCAACCTTAGCTTTGGGAATCTACCCAACTGTAATGACTGCAACAGTGAAACACGATGAACATAGTACAGTTGTGTGTACACTTACCATAAATGTAGATGTTCGAGTGTATTCACTGTTTCAGTCCTGGTTACCCTCCCTCCAGCCCCCTGTTTTTCTTTTAATGTACCTCTTCTTTCTTTTATTATGCTTAAAAGCCTTTTTGGTGTATTTGCTTTTGTTTGGAGGTATATTTTTCTGTTTCTTATTTTATATTTATATATATATATATATATATATATATATATATATATATGTGTGTGTGTGTATATATATATATATATATATATATATATATATATATATGCGCACACATATATATATATATATATATATATATATATATATATATATATATATATATATATATATTGCTCCCCATCTGGGGCAAGAAAAACTGATGTAATGGCGTCGGCTGCATGATGTTCATCGTGCTATGCTGCTGCAGTCATCACACTTGGGTTATCCTGCCGTCAGGCGGTCCCGCAGTTGGCCTGAATTCCAAAACCTTGGTCCGGCGTCTGTTGCCGCTTCTTTCCTGACGTCAGTGCAGCAGGGGTATAAAAGAGGCAGCCGACGCCATTTTCTTCAGTCTTTCTTGCCGCGCGGTGCCCGAAGCAGAAGCAGTTCGCAAGTTGCCGGTCGGCCAGCTCCTGAGATTTTCGAACAGAATTTCAGCCGAAGTCTTCTATAAAGCTAAGTACCCCATTGGGGAAACTTTTCTTGCCTCAGACCGATGTCAGACAAAGTTAATAATTGTATTTCTTGTGGGAAGCAAATACCTCATAAGGATTTTCATTCTTATTGTATTCCTTGCCTAGGCCCAGACCACGACGTTTCTGGTTGTCGGTTTTATGCTAGGTTCAATAAACGCACTATTAAGCGTCGGGCTGATACCGCCCGACATTATTTTGGCAGAAACTTCAACTACATTATGTCGTCGGAACCTCCGATTGCCGCTATGTTTAAAAAACGCAAGGACAAAGACCGGCAGCCTAGACCTAGACCAGATACCGAGGTCTCCGTTAGGCCGGCCGCCGGATCTTCGATATTCAGTGAGGCGCCTACGCAGCCCCTGACTACTGCAGATTTAGAAAATACAACTACCTCTCAGTCAGAATCTACCGGGCCACTGGAGCCGGTTCCTCCTCAACTCGTAGACGCCAGCCCTGGCGGCAATCCGGAGACTATGGACAGGCCTTTGGTTTCAGAAGGCGTCTTTAAACCGACTACTCTTTCCATTAAGTCATACGCTAAGCTTCGAAAGGTTAAGAAACCGGGTCCACAGACTCCCATACAGGCCCCTATGCCTAAAAAACAGATGCTCAAAATGGCGGAGGACCTGATTACCCTTATCAGAGTTTCCCAGCCCCCTCCTGACAAAAGGCCTAGACTGGAGGAAGATTTACCTCCTTCTGACCAGGAATCCAATTCCTCAGCAGACTCTGAGGAACAGGATTACCCCTTCCCTCTCTATGAAGACTCAGTTGCTGAGGAGTCTATTCCCTCTGTTTCCCCCCCCTGAAGACTTCTCTTTTGGGGAAACCCTGCACACCATGAGAGAGCATTTCCACTGGGAAGGACAAGATTACTCTGACTCCAAGAAAAGACTCCGTGAGTTTCTTCTTTTGCCTCAGCATAGACCCCTAGCCATTCCTCCTGTTTTGGACATTCTGGATGATGTCTACACTGAATCCAGTCTAAATCCAGATTCCTTACCTCCAGCACCACCTAAACCAGACAGATACTATAGAGTCCCTGACTCTCACAAGTTTTTATATAAAAGCCCTGCTGCAGACCCAGAAACCATTTCCCAGGGTCCAAAAGGGGTTAAGGCCTCTACTGCTAAGAATCCACTACCTGCGGAAAGAGATTCCAGGGCATTAGAAAGATGGGGGAAAAATGTGTATACCTCTGCCACTTTGGCCATGAGGGCATTAAACTGTCAATTCCACATGATTACATACCAGCAGTACTTGCTTACTCAGTTAAAACAGAAAATGATCCCTCAAACAGATCAACTAGATGTCAAAGGGATGCAAGATTTGTTGCATGCAGCAGAACAAGTGGGGAAAACATACCTTGCAGTGTGGTTTTGTTTCTTTGGAGGCCTCATGTAGAGCAGCAGTCACAGGGTCTGTAATACGTAGACATGCTTGGCTAAAAGAGCAGACCTTACCAGAACATGTCAAAGCAAAGTTACTGGATGCTCCACTGCAAAAGGATGCGTTATTTGGTGTCAAAGCAGAGGAAGTTTTAAAGAAGATGGAAGAAAAGGCAAAATCAATGCAAACAGTTAAAGATTTTTTACAGGTACAACCTCCTCGCTTCAGCAGAAACTGGCCATCAAAAAACTGGTCCTTTCCTGCTTCAGACAGACCCCAAAGGGGCAGGTACAGACGCCCTAGGGGCAGAGGCCAGGCACAGGGTACCTTCAGGCCTAGACAATGGCAAACAACAACTCAAAGAGGGGGAGACGACAGATCTCAACCCTTCAGAAAACAAACTCAATGACTTTACCTCTTCACCTGCCAAGCATAATTGCCCAGGCAGCACCTCTAGGAGGAAAACTGGCTCTTTTCCCACAAAATTGGCACATCGTAACAAAGGACAAATGGGTTCTGGATATTATTACCCGCGGCTACAGATTTCATGGGCAGAGGCACAAAAGCAAATTTCAGCTCTCATGAACATGAAAGCAATTCAAAAGGTACCTGCAAAAGAGCAAGGTCAAGGATTTTACTCAAGACTGTTTCTAGTACCAAGAAAGGACAAAGCCTGGTGACCCATCTTAGACCTTTCAATTCTAAACACATACCTGGACATTCCCAAATTCAAAATGCTCACACTACAGCAGCTTCTTCCCATGCTGGGCAAGGACTTGGCTGGTAACGTTGGACCTCCAAGAGGCATACCTGCATGTCCCTATCAGACAAGATTGCAGAAGATACCTCAGATTTTTGGTAGGCACAACGCATTATCAATTCTCTGCATTGCCCTTTGGCTTATCTACTGCGCCCAGAGTATTCACAAAATGCCTGGCATCAGTAATTGCATACTGCAGACAGCGAGGAATACAAATTTATCCATATCTGGATGACTGCCTGATCCAAGCGGACAGCAAAGACATCCTACTACAGCATCTGGCATTTGTGACAAAGTTGCTAAGTTGCCTAGGGTACACAGTAAACAAAAAGAAGTCAAAACTAATACCCTCACAAGAAATAATTTTCCTGGGTGCTAGCTTGAATACAACGACCCAGATGGCTTACCTCATGTCAGACAAGCAAAAACAACTGGCTCAGTACTTCAAAACCATGGCAACTTCTACCCAGCTCACTGCAAGGAAATTCCTGCAGGCATTGGGGTACATGGCATCCTGCATTCAACTAATTGCATATGCAAGGCTGCATATGAGAAAACTACAATGGTACCTAAAAAGTGTATGGTCCTAGCACAGACACAGCCTCAAAGCAACTGTAACTCTCATTCCCTGTCTTCAAAAAGAGTTTCTATGGTGGGCTCAAGCATGCCAAGCAAACAAGGGCCTTCCTTTTGTCTCACCTCCACCAAACCAAACCTTGACAACAGATTCATCAGACTATGCCTGGGGTTCTCACATGGCAGGACAATGCATACAGGGCAAATGGTTTGCAAACCAAAGGCAACTACACATCAATCAAAAGGAGATGTTAGCTGTAAAAAAATGCACTAACAGCCTTCAAGGACCTTTTGCATCCAGGACAACTTCTAATAAGGACGGACAACACCACAGTTATGTGGTACATAAACAAACAAGGAGGGACGCACTCCTACCCACTATGCAGACAGGCAATGGACTTGTGGAACACAGCATTAACTTACCAAGTACAACTGCAAGCACAATTCCTGCCAGGAAAAGAAAACATTTTGGCAGACAAATTAAGCAGAAATTTGACAGACCCTCATGAGTGGAGACTATACCCACAAGTATTCTCAATGATAACTCAAAGGTGGGGACCGCCAGACCTAGATCTGTTTGCCTCAACCAACAATTGCCAGCTACAAATATTTTGCACAAGGACTTAACCATCCCCTGGCCTGGAAAGTGGATGCCCTATCATTCAGTTGGACAGCATTGTCAGTCTACGCCTTCCCACCTCTGCCTCTACTCACCCAGGTATTACTGAAAACCAGATCAGAGAGACCACAGATGATCCTCATTGCCCCGGACTGGCCACGTCAACACTGGTACCCACTACTACGAAACTTGACTCACAGCCCTCCATGGATCTTACCTCAATTCCCTCTGCTGTTAACCCAACAAAACTCTCAGATCCTTCACAGTCAGCTAAGGACCTTAAATCTAGCTGCATCGAAAATACCTTAAATTATCAAACAACACTTCTCTCAAAGGACGTCCAGAATGTCATTTTGGAGGCCAGGAGGCCCAGCACCAGAAAAACTTACTCAGACAAATGGAAAACATTTTGTGTATGGAGCCAGGCCAGAAGCCTAAATCCTGGCATCCCAAATATTCCGCACATACTCCAATATCTAACTGAGATGCTACACAAAGGCCTTTCTTTCTCATCCATAAAGATCCATGCTTCAGCCATTTCAGCTCAATATGAAACGGTTCCTCCCAATGATGTCCTTCAAGGATGCTTCTGCAGTCCTTACAAATGGGTTGTCCTGTCATCAGGCAGCCCTTCGGTCGGCCGGATTCCAAAGTCTGGGTCTGGCCTTGGCTGGTGTCGCACTTCACCCGACGTCATAGCTGCAGTTATTCGGGTATAAAGGCATCAGCCGACGCCATTTTCCTCAGTCTTTCTTGCCGCGTGGCGCCCGAAGCAGAAGCTGTTCGCAAGTGCCGGTCGGTCAGATCCACAGATGCCTCAGACCTCGGTTGGGGGGCACACATGCAGGGCAAGTGCATACAAGGCTTATGGACTCAAGACCAGCTGCGCCTACACATAAATCTAAAGGAAATGCTGGCAGTAAAATTGGCAATCCAGTCATTCAGACCATTTCTCCAAGAAGGTCAGTTGATAAGGACAGATAACACCACAGTTATGTGGTACATCAACAAACAGGGAGGCACCCATTCATATCCTCTATGCCGGCTGGCACTGGACCTATGGGATGTGGCCCTGAGCTATAACATTCAGTTACAAGCAATTTTTGTACCGGGAAAAGAAAACATTCTAGCAGACATATTAAGCAGAACAACCACAGATGCCCACGAATGGATGCTTCATCCGGACATCTTCAAAGCCATCACAAGGGAATGGGGATTACCACAAATAGACTTGTTTGCATCCCCATTCAATCACCAGCTAAAGAAATTCTGCACAAGGACGTACCACCCACTTGCTTGTTAGGTGTACTCCCTATCTTTCAGTTGGAAAAACCTGACAGCATACGCATTTCCACCACTTCCTTTGATGCACAAGGTGCTTCTAAAGATCAAAGAGGACCGTCCAAGGATCATTCTGATAGCTCCAGACTGGCCAAGACAACATTGGTACCCATTGCTGAGGAGCATGTCTCGGAACAAATATGGACACTACCCTGATCCCATTACTGTTAACACAGAACAACTACAACATCCTGCATCCAAACCTGAAAACTCTGCAGCTAACTGCCTGGAACATTACATAACAGCAATTAACCCAAATTTATCCCAAAGGGTTAAAGACATAATCCTGGAGGCTCGCAGACCTTCAACAAGAAAGAATTATGCAGCAAAATGGAAAAGATATCTCATTTGGAGTACTGCAAAGGGAGAAGATGTGACTCTGGTGAACATGGCCAACATCCTGGAGTACTTGGCAGAGCTCTTCCACACAGGCCTGTCCTATTCTTCCATCAAGATACATGTATCAGCTATTTCAGCACAATACAGCTTGGATCCTCCTGTCTTCTCTCATCCCCTGCTCAGACAGTTTCTGAGAGGAATTAAAAATGTAAAACCTCCCAGGAAACCACCATTGCCAGCATGGGACTTGAACTTTGTGCTAGAAAAATTGACACTTCCTCCGTTCGAGCCAGTAGCAACAGCAGAATTACAATACTTATCCTGGAAGACTGCTTTCCTGCTGGCAATAACTTCAGCAAGAAGGGTCTCTGAACTACAGGCATTAATGGCAGTGCAACCCTTCCTGATCTTCCATCAAGATAGAGTGTCCATGAGAACAAATCCTACATTTATGCCTAAGGTGGTATCCAGAGTGTCATTAAATCAGGCTATCCACCTACCTACATTCTTCCCAAACCCACAGAACAGGGGAGAAATACTTTTGCATACCTTGGATGTACACAGACAGTTACGCTACTACCTGGACAGGACTAAGTCCAATAGAAAAACTGACCAGCTTCTGGTAGCATATGCCACAGGAAAGGAAGGAAAACCAATTTCAAAACAGACAATCTCCAAATGGATAGGAAATTGCATTAGATTTTGTTACTCCTACCATGGAAAGAAAACTCCAGAGAACATCAGGCCTCATTCCACAAGGGCTACAGCCACTACCACAGCTTTCTTACGAGGAGTGGCTACCAAGGACATTATAGAGGCTGCTACTTGGACCTCCGTGCATACATTTGCCAAGCATTACAATTTACCTTTATACTCTAGATCCCGAGCAGGTTTTGCCACTGCTGTTTTGCAAGGGATCCTAGCTACACCATAATCTCTACTCTTTCCTCCTCCCCTTGTTTAGCTATGGTATTCTACCCATTTGTAAGGACTGCAGATGCATCCTTGAAGGACATAGTACAGTTTTATACCTACCGTAAATGTAGATGTCCGATAGGAATGCATCTGCAGTCAGGATTACCCACCCACCTTCCCCTCTGAGGTACTCCTAGGGTATTTGCCAGCCTTCAGCTAGCTTGGGGGGGATCTATTATGGTGTATTTGTTTGTATATATGTACATACATACTTATTTTTTGTGTTTGCTCTCTACTATTTGGAATCATTGGCATTTATCCAAATTTAGCCTTCCAAGAGGGCACCTGGCATCTGGGGCAAGAAACACTGAGGAAAATGGCGTCGGCTGATGCCTTTATACCCGAATAACTGCAGCTATGACGTCGGGTGAAGTGCGACACCAGCCGAGGCCAGACCCAGACTTTGGAATCCGGCCGACCGAAGGGCTGCCTGACGACAGGGCAACCCATTTGTAAGGACTGCAGATGCATTCCTATCGGACATCTACATTTATGGTAGGTACAAAACTGTGCTTTCATCGTGTTTCACTGTTACAGTCATGACTGTAGGGTTCTCCCCTGCCGGCAGGCAGTCCTCGGTCAGCCAGAATCCCAAAGTCTGGGTCCGGCGTCGGCTGTTCAACCATGCTCCCTGATGTCAGAGCGCCAGGAGTACAAAGCTGACAGCCGACGCCATCTTCTCCAGTCTTTCTTGCCGTGCGGTGATAGTTCGCAAGTGCCGGTCGGCTGACTCCTGACGATTTTTTCTGATAAACTTCAGTCCGAAGACTTTCTTCTCCACTCAAAGCTAAGTACCCGTTGAAACTTTTCTTGCTCCAGTCCGATGTCAGAAAAAGTTAATAATTGTATTTCATGTAGGAAGCAAATACCTCATAAGGATTTTCATTCTTACTGTATTCCTTGCTTAGGCCCTGACCACGAAGTAGCTAGTTGTCGGTTTTGTGCTAGATTCAATCAACGTACAATTAAACGAAGGTACGATTTTGATTTTCATTACTTCGGTAGGCGCTTTAACTACAAAATGTTGTCTGATACGGTTCCGGCTACCGGAGTTCACAAACGTCGCAAGGATAAAGACAGGCCTCCGAGGTCCAAATCTGATGATAGTGCACAAGCGGAGCCAGCTTCAGGTTCGGCCGTCGTCAGTGAGGCGCTTTTGCAGCCCCTGTCATCGGCCATTTCAGAACCAATGGAAGAAACGGACTCTCATGAGGAGCCAACCAGGCCTTTAAATATTTCTACTGCAGGACCTTCGGACAATGCTCCTTCGGATGGGTCCGGAGCCGCTGTGCAGGTACCGGCTTCCGAAGGGGTTTTCAGGCCTACTCAGCTTCTAATAAAGGCAAAGCCAAAGACAAAGGCAAAGACTCCTTCTAAATCAAAGACTGCAACACAGGCCTCTTCTGAACTGGCTCCCAAGTCACAGAAACAGTTACTCAAGATGGCGGAGGATTTGCTTACTATGATTAGGGGTTCACATCCCCCTCCAGATAAAAGGCCAAGGCAGGATGTTTATTATGATTCCTCTGATCAGGCTTCTGTTTCTTCAGTTTCTTCTTCTGACCAGAAATATTCTTTCCCTCCTTATGAGGATTCTGATGCTGAGGAATCCATTCCTTCAGCTTCTCCCCCTGAGGATTTCTCTTTTGGGGAAACTTTGCATGAAATGAGAGAACATTTCCACTGGGAAGGACAGGAGTATTCAGAATCTAAGAAAAGACTAAGGGATTTTCTTCTTCTCCCCCAACATAGACCCCTGGCTATTCCTCCTGTTTTGGATATTGTGGATGATGCTTTTTTGGAGGCTAACTTAACGCCTGACTCTTTTCAAGCCTGATAGATATTACAGGGTTCCTGATTCCCACCAGTTTTTATACAAGAACCCTTCTGCTGACCCTGAAACCATTTCTCAGGGTCCTAAGGGAGTTAAGGCCGCTTCTGCCAAAAATCCCATTCCCACTGAAAAGGATTCTAGATCTTTAGAAAGATGGGGCAAAAAAGTGTACACTTCTGCTACTTTGTCCATTAGGGCTTTAAACTGTCAGTTTCATATGCTGAAATACCAGCAGTTTATCTTGTCTGTTTTAAAACAAAAGCTTACTTCCATTTCTGCCTGTGCAGATGATAAGGAATTACATGACTTATTGCATGCCACTGAACAAGTTGGGAAACATGGTTTACACTGTGGATTTGATGCCTTGGAGGCTTCTTGTAGGGCTGCTGCCCTCCGGCACAGTCACTAGAAGGCATGCATGGCTAAAGGAACAGAATTTGCCAGAACAAGTAAAAGCTAAATTATTGGATGCTCCTGTTCAGCATAATGTTTTGTTTGGATCAAAAGCTGAAGAGGTGATTAAAAAGATGGAGGATAAGGTGAAATCCATGCAAACAGTTAAAGATTTCTTACAAGTACAGCCACCAAGATTTAGCAGAAATTGGCCTTCTAAAAATTGGTCCTTTCCCACTTCAGACAGGCCTCAGAGGGGTAGATATAGACGCTCCAGAGGAAGGCCTCAAACACAAGCTTCTTATAGACCAAGACAGTGGACTGCTTCCACCCCTAGGGGAGGAGAGGACAGGTCACAAACTCATAGGAAACAAACTCAGTGACTCCCAGTGTTGGGCTGCAGGAAGTTCTTGCCTGGGAGCCCCTCTCGGAGGAAAACTCTCTCTTTTTTTATCAAAATTGGACTCAAATAACCCAAGACAAGTGGGTTCTGGATGTGGTTTTAAGAGGTTACAAATTCCATTTTCATACCCTGCCAAGGCCAAGCGGATAACCAGATCTTCCAAAACATCAATGGACAGAGGCCTTAAACCAGGTGGAAGCTCTTTTGGCTATGAAAGCCACAGAACTGGTTCCACTTTCAGAGATGGGACAAGGTTTTTACTCAAGGCTCTTTCTAGTCCCCAGGAAGCAAAACTCATGGAGACCCATTCTGGATCGATCAGTCTTGAACACCTTTCTAGAGATTCCAAAATTCAAGATGCTTACTCTACAGCAGCTACTTCCAATGCTGTCCAAAGATGCATGGATGGTAACTTTGGATTTAAAGGAGGCATATTTACACATTCCCATCAGGCAGGAATGCAGAAAATACCTCCGGTTCAAGGCCGGATCGAAGCACTTACAATTCTCTGTGCTGCCCTTTGGATTGTCTACTGCACCCAGGGTCTTCACCAAATGCCTGGCTCCAGTAGTAGCTTACTGCAGACTCAAGGGAATTCAAATTTACCCTTATCTGGACGATTGTCTAATTCAGGCAGACAGCAAGGATGTCTTACTCCAGCATCTAGAATTTGTACAAAACCTCCTCAAGTTCCTGGGATTCTCTGTAAACATAAAAAAGTCAAATTTGACACCCTCACAACAGATAACTTTTCTGGGTGCTTTTCTAAACACCACAACCCAGATGGCATTTCTGACATCCGAAAAACAATTACAGCTGGCTTCAACTTTCACAACCTTGGCAACTTTAACTCAGCTATCTGCAAGGAGATTCCTGCAGGCTTTGGGTTACATGGCCTCCTGCATCCTTCTCGTACCATATGCAAGACTACACATGAGGAAAATACAGTGGTACCTAAAAAGTGTATGGTCTCAGCATTGCCACAGTTTAGACATACTGATCTCCGTCCTGCCTTGCCTTCAAAAGGAATTTCTTTGGTGGTCCAGGGCATGTACTCTAAACAAAGGGGAAACCCTTCTGTCTGCCTCCTGCCACTCAGATTCTAACCATGGACGCCTCGGATTATGCTTGGGGAGCCCATTTTCAGGGCAACTGTCTGCAGGGCCTTTGGACAAAGGATCAAAAGCACCTGCATATCAATTTAAAGGAAATGTTAGCCATTCAGAAAGCCCTAATGGCCTTCAGGAATCTTCTACAACCAGGACAACTACTAATACGGACAGACAACACCACAGTTATGTGGTACATAAACAAGCAAGGGGGATCTCATTCCTACCCTCTTTGCAGACTAGCCATGGATCTATGGAACACAGCTCTAGCTTGCAATCTGGACCTTCAAGCTCAGTTTCTACTAGGGAAGCTAAACTTCCTGGCAGACAGTCTGAGCAGAAACCTTTCGGATCCACACGAGTGGATGCTGGACACCAAAATATTCAGGATGATAACAGCAGTCTGGGGATGTCCTCACATAGACCTCTTTGCATCCCATCTCAATCATCAACTACAGAATTTTTGCACCGGGACCTTCCACAAAGAAGCTTGGAAAGTGAATGCCCTATCATTCAGTTGGAGGAACCTCTCGGGATATGCCTTTCCGCCTCTTCCTCTTCTTCCACGGGTATTATTAAAGATAAAACAGGACAAGCCCAAGATGATAATCTTGCTGGCCCCAAGTTGGCCTCGACTGTTTTGGTACCCAACTCTAAAAAAAACCTATGTCTGGAGCCCCCTTGGGTTTTACCTAGGTCTCCGAACCTTCTGTCCCAACATCAGGGTCAGGTTCTACACTCTCATGTCAGAACTCTCAGCCTGGCGGCCTGGTTAATCCAGGGCCTTTGATTTCTTCTTTCCTACCCAAGCAGGTTATGGATGTCATTTTAGAAGCCAGACGTCCTAGCACTGGAAAATCTTATGCAGGAAAATGGAAAAGATTTTGTTCCTGGATGCAGGCTCAGGATTCTGATCCTTTTCTTCCGAACATTCCTTTAATTTTACTTTACTTGACAGATCTCTTACATAAGGGTCTCTCTTTCTCTTCCATTAAGATACATGTCTCTGCTATTTCTGCCCATTATAATACAGACCCTCCAATCTTTTCCCACCAGCTCATGAGACAGTTTCTCAGAGGAGCTAAGAACTTAAGACCTCCTAGATCTCCTCCCATTCCTGCTTGGGATCTCAACTATGTTTTGGAAAAACTAACTTTGCCTCCTTTTGAGCCTGCTGCCTCTTCTGACATCAAGTTTTTATCTTGGAAGACAGCTATCCTGTTAGCCCTAACCTCTGCCAGGAGAGTTTCAGAGTTACAAACTCTTATGACTGTGGAACCTTATATTATTTTTCATCAAGACAGGGTGTCTTTGAGGACTAATCCTACCTTCATGCCTAAGGTGGTTTCCAAAGTGGCTTTAAATCAAACTATCCACTTGCCAACTTTTTTCCCCACTCCTCAAAATAAAGGGGAAAGGATCTTACATTCCTTGGATGTACACAGACAACTACGTTTTTACCTGGACAGAACCAAGGACATCAGAAAATCAGAACAATTGTTTGTTTCTTATGCTTCAAGTTCCCAAGGTAAAGCCATTTCAAAACAGACCATTTCTAAATGGATTGCACATGGAATCAGATTTTGTTATTCTCACCATGGAAAGCAAATCCCAGGGAGTATATGGACACATTCCACCAGAGCTGCTGCCACTTCTGCGGCCTTCCTCAGGGGAGTTCCTACCAAAGACATTTTGGAAGCTGCAACTTGGAGTTCAGTGCATACATTTTCTAAGCACTACAATCTTCCTCTCTACTCTAAGTCTAGGGCAGGCTTTGCCTCTGCAGTCTTGCAGGGCCTTTTAGCCGCCCCTTCTTCTTTATGACCACCTCCCTTTCTTTCAGCTTTGGGATTCTACCCTACAGTCATGACTGCAACAGTGAAACACGATGAACATAGTACAGTTGTGTACACCTACCATAAATGTAGATGTTCGAGTGTCTTCACTGTTGCAGTCTGGGTTTCCCTCCCTCCTGTCCCCTCTTATTTTTACTTTTGTGTGGTTCCTTTTTTCACCATTCTTCTGAGGTGTATTTGCAAAGGATATGGGACCTTTCTCATTTTGGGACTCCTGACATCTGGGGCAAGAAAAACTGGAGAAGATGGCGTCAGCTGTCAGCTTTGCACTCCTGGCGCTCTGACGTCAGGGAGCATGGTTGAACAGCTGACGCCGGACCCAGACTTTGGGATTCTGGCCGACCGAGGACTGCCTGCCGGCAGGGAAGAACCTTACAGTCATGACTGCAACAGTGAAGACACTCGAACATCTACATTTATGTTAGGTGTACACAACTGTACTTTTTCTCTCATCCTTTGCTAAGGCAGTTTCTCAGAGGGGCAAAAAATATAAGACCCCCCAGAAAACCACCTACTCCCAACTTGGGATCTAAATTTTGTTCTGGAAAAGTTAACACTTCCTCCTTTCGAACCAGCCTTTACAGCAGAGCTTCAATACTTGTCATGGAAGACAGCCCTGCTGCTGGCTATCACCTCAGCACGCAGAGTCTCAGAACTGCAGGCACTTATGGCAGTGGAACCTTTCATCATTTTCCATCAGGACAGAGTATCTTTACGCACCAACCCTTCTTTCATGCCAAAGGTAGTATCCAGTGTGGCTCTCAATCAGACCATACACTTGCCCACCTTTTATCCAAACCCACAGAATAAAGGAGAAAGACTCCTTTACTCTTTGGACATTCACAGACAGTTACGTTACTATTTGGACAGGACAAAGGCCTTCAGAAAATCTGACCAACTCCTTGTATCCTATGCACCAGGTTCAGATGGAAAGGCTATTTCAAAACAGACCATCTCCAAATAGATAGCACATTGCATCCACTTTTGCTACTCACACCACGGGAAAGCAGTGCCTGCTAGTATTAGGTCTCACTCTACCAGGGCTACAGCAACCTCAGCAGCCTTCCTCCGAGGAGTCCCAACAAAGTACATTCTGGAGGCAGCTACCTGGAGTTCAGTGCACACCTTCACCAAGCATTACCACCTTCCTCTGTACTCAAAAACCAGAGCTGGGTTTGCCACTGCAGTTCTGCAGGGCATCTTAGCTGCACCTAACCCAGTTTAGCTCATACCACCCAACCATAGCTTTGGGACTCTACCCAAGTGTGATGACTGCAGCAGCATAGCACGATGAACATAGTACAGTTTTGTACCGACCATAAATGTAGATGTTTGAGTGGTTATGCTGCTGTAGTCCAGGTTACCCTCCCTCCATCCCCTCTTCCTAACAAGGCTTTTCTTATACCTCCATGTACTTCTACCTTTGGGATGCATGTCTATATGGTGTATTTGCTTACAACTAGTACCATTGTTTTGCACTAAGGTATGTTTTGCAAGCTTCTTATTTTGCCTTCTTAGTTTGGGGCACCTGACATCTGGGGCAAAAAAAACTGAAGAAAATGGCGTCGGCTGCCTCTTTTATACCCCTGCCGCACTGACGTCAGGGAAGAAGCGATGGCAACCGACGCCGGACCAAGGCTTTGGAATTCAGGCCGACTGCGGGACCTCCTGACAGCAGGATAACCCAAGTGTGATGACTGCAGCAGCATAACCACTTGAACATCTACATTTGTGGTAGGTACAAAACTGTACTTTTTATACCCCTGACGACCTGATGTCATGGAAGAAGGGACAGCAACCGATGCAGGACCCAAGACTTTAATCAGGTCGACTGAGGGCAACCTGGCAGCAGATTACCCAAATTAATGACTGCAACAGTGAATACACTCGAACATCTACATTTATGGTAAGTGTACACAACTGTACTTTTTCTGACGTACCAATGTTCGAATCAAACCGACGACTTTTTTAGCCAAAACTACCGAGTTTCTTAGGCCCAGAATATGCACTACGCCTAGAAAATCGACGACCAAAATGCATCGTCAGGCCCCCATGCCACAAAAACAAATGCTTAGAATGACTGAAGACCTTATAACGCTAACTAGGGGAAGCCAGCCTTCCCCTGCTAAGAGACAAAGAATTCAGTTGCCTTCAGATTCTACAGACCAGGAGTCCGATGACTCTGACCTTTCTGATTATCAGGACATGCCCTTATCTGCCTATGAGGGTTCAGATGCAGAGGACTCCATTTCGTCTGCCTCCCCTCCAGAGGATTTGTCTTTTGGTGAAACCTTGCATACTTTACGAGAGCATTTACATTGGGAACACCAAGACTATCCTCAGTCGAAAAAGAGATTCAGAGAATTTTTAGAGCTACCTCAGCACAGGCCTTTAGCTATTCCCCCCTGTCCTAGATGTTGTGGATAATGTTTTCTTGGAATCCAGTCTTACTCCAGACACCTTAGCTCTGGCCCCTAGGAAACCTGACAGGTACTACAGATTACCTGATCCCACAGGTTTCTTTTCCAGAATCCTACTGCTGATCTAGAGATCATTTCCCAGGGACCTAAAGGTATTAAGGCTACTCCAGCCACAAATCCTACCCCTTCGGACAGGGATTCCAGAGCTTTAGACAGATGGGGTAAGAAGGTATATACCTCTGCAACTCTTGCTATCAGGGCATTGAATTGCCAGTTTCACATGCTAAAGTTCCAGCAACATATTATGGATCTCATTAAACAAAAAATGGTAATATTTCCAGATTGTGCAGAAAATAAAGATTTGCAAGAGCTTATGCATTATGCAAGACAAGTTAGTAAGCATACTTTGCAGTGTGGTTTTGATGCCGTAGAAGCATCTTGCAGGGCTGCAGTCACTGGCTGTGTACTGAGAAGACATGCTTGGCTGAAGGAGCAGACCTTGCCAGATCATGTCAAATCCAAATTACTAGATGCTCCTTTAAATAAGGACATTTTTTTGGCACCAAAGCAGAAGTTGTTCTTAAAAAGATTGAAGAAAAAGCTAAATCTATGCAAACTGTTAAAGAACTCTTACAAGTGCAACCACCTTGATTCAGTAGGCATTGCCCTTCAAAACACTGGTACTTTCAGCCCCCTCCAGGCCTTCCCAAACAAGAACCAGGGGAAACAGACCACCCAGACTACAGTTTCAGGGTATGCAGAAATCTAAGCAATGGAGTGCTCCCACCAGTAAAACAGGGAGTGGAAAGCCACCTCCCTATGGAAAAAGTTCACAATGACTTCTAAACTCTACCTCCCAGCCCTACCCAATTGCTTGTGCCCCTAGGAGGAAAACTCACCCTTCATACAAAAAACTGGATGTCCATCACTCAGGACCAATGGGTCCTCAACAATTGTATTCCAGGGTTACAAATTTTATTTCTATTCACTGCCAACTCCAAGCGGGTTTCCAGACCTTCCTCCATACCAGTGGGCAGAGGCTCAAAACCAAGTTATTTCCCTGCTCAACATCAGAGCTATTCAGCCAGTTCCAGTATAACAAAGGGTTCAGGGTTTCTACTCCAGACTATTCCTGGCACCCAGGAAAGAGGGCTCTTGGCGCCCAGTCCAGGATCTTTCAATTCTCAACACCTTCCTGTTGTCCCAAAATTCAAGATGCTTACCCCGCAACAGCGTCTCCTTATGCTAGCCAAGGATGCCTGGTTAGTCACCCTAGACTTAAAAGAAACTTATCTGCACGTCCCCATCAGGGAATCATGCAGGAAATATCTACGTTTCAGGGCAGGATCTATGCATTATCAGTTATCTGCAGTTCCCTTTGCCTTATCTACTGCACCCAGGGTATTCACAAAATGCCTGGCTGCAGCCATTGCATACTGCAGGCAGAAAAATATCCAAATTTATCTGTACTTGGTCTTCTCACTTCTTTGGGGTACACCATCAACGAAAATAAATCACAGCTGGTGCTCAGTCAAAAGATTGTATTCCTGGGAGCAAGCTTGGACACAACTTCCTAGATGGCATTTCTCACTTCAGAAAAATAAGTCTGTCTGGCAGACTACTTCAAGCAAATGGCCACCAGAACCCAGCTAACTGCAAGAAAAATACTGCAAGCCCTAGGGTTCATGGCCTCATGTATTCTGCTAATTCCATATGCAAGACTGCATATGAGGAAACTTCTGTGGTACTTAAGTCTTTGTTGCCAACATTCTTAGGACCTGGAAACAGTCATTCCTATCATACCTTGTCTGAGGGCAGAGTTCCTTTGATGGGCAGAAGCATGCAACCACAACAAGGGACTGCATTGTACTGTACCCCATGCCACCCAAACCCTAACTACAGACACATCAGACTACACATGGTGGGCCCACATGGCTGGCAAATGTATTCAGGGCCACTGGAGCCCAAGCCAAATTCATCAATCAAAAGGAGATGCTAGCTGTACAGAATGCTCTGACAACTTTCAGATACCTAATCCTTCCAGGACAACTGCTGATAAAAACAGACAACATCACAGTTATGTGGTACATAAACAAGCAGGGGGGAACCCATTCTTACCCTCTCTGCAGGTTAGCCATGATTCTGTGGAGCACAGCTTTGGACAACCAAGTCCATCTACAAGCTCAATTCCTGCCAGGCAAACAGAATTCACTGGTAGACGACTTAAGCAGAAATTGCCTAGACCCACACGAGTGGAAATCGGAGCCCAGCACCTTCAACCTCCTGATCCAGAGGTGGGGGACCCCCAGAGGTGGAACTCTTTGCCTCCGCTCAAAACCACCAATTAAGCAAATTCTGCACCAGGGACCCTCACAGCATTGCCTGGAAAGTGGATGTCCTATCCTTTCAATGGGAAAAACCCTCAATTTATGCCTTTCCCCCTCTGCCCCTTCTCTCAAGAGTACTACTCAAGATAAAAGAAGACAGGCCAAGGACAATTCTGATTTCCCCGGACTGGCCATGCCAGCACTGGTACCCACTCCTGCACAACCTGACAATGGTGCCACCCTGGCACCTACACCAGACCCCTACCCTGCTGTCACAACAGGAGGGACAGATTTTGCATCCACAATTACAAACCTTAAATCTTGCAGCCTGGCTTATTCCTTGAATACTGCACCAGCAACCCTAAGTAAACAGGTGCTGGATATCATTCTTGAAGCCAGAAGGCCTTGTACTAGGAAATCCTATGTGGAAAAGTGGAAAAGATATTGTTCTTGGATTCAGTCTAAAGGAAAGGACACAGCTGTGCCCTCCTTATCTGTAATCCTGGATTACCTAGCAGAGCTACTCCACAGAGGCCTATCCTTCTCCTCAATTAAGATTCATGCCTCTGCCATTTGGCTCATTACAATACTGAGCCCACCTCTGTTTTGTCACCCTCTCATCAAACAGTTCCTGAGAGGGGATAACAACTTAAGGGTCCCAAGGAGAGCACCCAACCCTGCTTGGGACCTTAACTTTTTACTGGAAAAGCTCACACTTCCCCCTTTTGAACCTGCTGCTTCAGCAGAGTTAAAATTCCTCTCTTGGAAAACAGCCTTGCTTCTAGGCATCACTTCAGCTAGAAGAGTGTCACTGATGGCTGTGGAACCCTTTATTATCTTCCATGCTGACAGGGTTTCCCTCAGGACTAACCCATCCTTTGTGCCTAAGGTGGTGTCCAATGTGGCCCTAAACGAATCCATCCATTTTCCAACCTTCTTCCCTAATCCTCAGAATAAAGGGGAAAGGATCCTGCACTCTTTGGACTTGCAGAGACAACTCTGGTTCTACCTTGATAGGACTAAGCCTTTCAGAAAATCTGACCAGCTGCTAGTCAGCTTTGCAACAGGGGCAGAGGGCAAGGCCATTTCTAAGCAAACCATTTCCAAATGTATAGCACACTGCATCCATTTCTGCTTCAAGCACCATGGAAAACCAACCCCTCAGGGGGTCAGAACACATTCCACTCGGGCCACTTCTACCTCTACATCATTTCTCAGGGGAGTCCCTGTCAGGGATAATTCTGGAAGCTGCAACCTGAAGTTCTGTACACACCTTCACCAAGCGTTACCACTTGCCTATCTTTTCCCAATCCAGGGCAGGATTTGCTACAGCAGTCTTGCACGGCCTACTAGCCAGCCCTAACTCTTCTTGACTGCCTCCACCCTTCCTCAGCTTTTGGGAATCCACCCAAGTGTGATGACTAGAATAGTGAAACACGAAAAACATAGTACAGTTGTGTACACTTACCATAAATGTAGATGTCTGAGTGTATTGACTGTTGCAGTCCTGGTTTCCCTCCCTCCAACCCCCTGTTTTTCTCTTATCTTTCTCTCTCTCCTCTCTGTAACTATTTCTAATGTTATTGGTATTTACTTTTTACGGGTGGTGGTTTCCACACCATATACTAGCTCCCTATTTGGGGGCTCCTGACATTTGGAGCAAGAAAAACTGATGTAATGGTATCGGCTGCCTGTTTTTATACCCCCTGATGACCTGACGTCATGGGAGAAGCGACAGCATCCGATGCAGAAATACTAAGACTCTGGTATTCGGGCCAACTGAGGGCTACCTGCAGGCATATAACCCAAGTGTGATGACTGTAACAGTGAATACACTCGAACATCTACATTTATGGTAAGTGTACACAACTTTACATTCCTCTGTTCATTCCCCCACCCCCCATAACAGGGAGTGTAGGGTGCTGGACAGATTCAGGAAGCGTGTATATGCTTCAGAGACTTTTGCACTTCAGTTGCTGAATTGTTTTGGCACAGTTCAACAGATTCCAGTGGGATTTGATTAAAGAAGTCATCAAATCCCTTTCCAGGACCATTACTTCTGAGGCAGAGAGATATGTTGCCTCACATTTGGCTGCCCTGCAGTCTATTTCAAATTCGTCCATGAGGCTCGTCTCATATGTAACTGAAGACACTTCAAGGGTGGCGGGTTCAGGCATTTCTATTAGGAGGCATGCTTGGATGTGCCTCTGTGATTTCACAGAGCCCCTCAAGTCTTTCTTCACCAATGCTCTGTTTGACGAAAGTTCTTTATTTGGCCCCAAGGTTAAAGATACATTATTCAGGTGTGAGCAGGATGGTAAGACCTTGTCTGCTGTGGGCATATGTTTTTTGTCTCTTCCTTTTCTAGGAATCAGTGAGGTGGTCGAAAAATGTGGTTTAGAAAGTCCCAAGGTCCTTTCCAATATCTATGTGGGAGATGGTTCACCCCCTCTGCCCCTGGGGGAACTAATGGAAGATGCTGCCTGCATGGCAGAGGAGGCCTGCAAAACCAAAGGTCCAGAGACACTTTCTCAGATGAATCCTACCAGCGCTTCTGAACGGAGACCCAATTGTCGCTCTCTGGAGGCAGTCAGAGGTAGTTTATCTCTGCACTAGAGAGCCTGGCTAGAGATAACAAAGGATTCATTGTGTGCAGAGGATTATTTCCAGAGAATGTATAATACCCTTTTCCCTCCCCCCTTAACAGTAAACAAAACTACCAATGTTCCACCTAGTTAGCGGAAAGCAGCAGCAACAGAAATAAAAAAGCTGCTAGAAAAGAGTCATCCAAGAGGTCTGCTCAGACCAGAAAGTCTATAACTTACTCCAGATTCTTTTTAATGCCAAAGAAAACAGGGGACTGGAGACCCATTTTGGATCTCAGCAATCTGAACAAGTCAGTTCAATACACTGAGTTCCAGATGGTCACAGTTCAGTCCATTCTGCCCTTTCTGCACAAGTATGACTGGATGTGCTCAATAGATCTTCAGGATGCATACTTTTCATGTAAAAATGAACAGACAGTCCAGAAGATACCTACTCTTTCAGCTGGGAGCCAGTCATTTCCAATTCAGAGCTCTGCTCTTTGATCTCACTACAGGCCCTGGGTGTTCACAAAGTCTGTGGCAGTAGTACCAGCTCATTTGAGACTTCAGGGATTCCGGGTGTTTCCTGACTCATAACCTGTCTGACAGGCATCATCTGATCAAAGCAAGAGAAGTATGTACTCCAATTATGCTTCCACCTGGGAATTACCATAAATCACAACAAATTTCGTCTAGAACCAACTTGGATATTAGAGTTTATTGGAGCTTTGTTTGACACAGTATTCCTAACAGCCTTCCTTTCTTTACCAGGGATACAAACCATACAATTTCAGGTCAAAAAGATCATTCAAAACTCCTCCCTCTTTCAGCTCGATTGATCCTTCAAGCATTTGGGTCAATGTCTGCTATAGTAGTTTGGTTCCATTGTCAAGATAACACTAGAGAATTCTTCAGTGGACCCTAGCAGCTCAATGGTCTGTTCTTCATCAACCCTTATCCACCCAAATCAGGATAACTCGGGCATGCAGAAATTTCCTCCTTTGATGGATTTACTCCGATCAGATAATGCAAGGTTGCCCCTTTACACTGCCTCAGCCCAAGGCCATAGTCACCACAGACACTTCCCAGATCAGGTGGGGAGGCACTTCTTGGGAAAGACGGTCCAAGGCACATGGTCCCCTGAAGAGGCCAATACACATATCACTGTCCTAGTAATTAGAGCAGTCCGCCTAGCATTGCAGGCCAGGCCTTCCAAGACACACTTCCTTCCAGAACCATTGCAGTTCAGACAGACAATATGTCAGTGGTCTGGTACATCAACAAACAAGGAGGAATAAAATGTTATCTCCTGTGTCGAGAAGCTTTGAGTGTGACAATGGGCTATGTCATCCACTAGATTTCTTATAGCAGCACACATTCCCGGGAAATCCAACGTGATAGCAGAGAAGTTAAACTGATCCATTCTAATACTTCGTGAGTGGTCACTCAACATGAAATTGGTGGAAAAGGTGTTCTGTCAGTGGGGCCAACTTTGCTGCGATCTCTCTGCATCTTCCCTCAACAGCAAGTGCAGCAGATTCTTTGCCCTGGTCCCCCCACTGGGGGAAATCACCGGAAGATGCTCTTCTCCATGATTGGCCCTCCAGTCTCCTACACCTTTCCTTCAGAAACAATCTTGATTGAAGAGCACAGTCATCCTCACTGCTCCTTATTGGCCTTGTCAGATTTGGTTCCCCTTGCTTTGGCCTCATCTGCTTCGCTCAGCATTGATTCTGGATCCAGTTCCGGACCTTCTGTCTCATCTGACAGATATTTTACAACCAGGCATCTTAAGCCTAAAATTAACCGCATGGTCATTCTACTGATAGCAAGATAGTGAGCCCTCCCCTGGCCGCCACATTTTTATCCTCCCACAAAGTTTCAACTAGAAAAAAATTACAGAAGTTAATGGAAAAGGTTTGTTATTTGGGCACAGCAAAATAACTTTGACCCTTTATCAGCACCCGTACCTAAAGTTCTTGGGCTTTTAGCTACAATTTTCAACAGAGGTGCTAATTCTTAAAACTATAAAAGTACAACTAGCTGCCATTTCTTATTTTCACATTGGAGTAAATAATTAATCTTTAGCTTTTTCCAAACTTTGTAAGGCCTTTATAAGGGGAATCTTTCTTCTTAGAAACCCTTTTAAAGATCCCAGTCCCCCGTGGAATTTGAATTTGGTTTTAAAATCTTTGACCTAATCTCCCTTTGAACTATCACCCAAGTGTGAAATAAATCTTTAACCTGGATGACTGTCATTTTAGTGGCCATTACATCTGCTAGAAGAGTCTCAGAACTTCAAGCCCTGTCTTCTAAGTGTCCTTATTTGATTTTATCACAAGGATAGAGTATCCTTATGAACCAACCCATCCTTTTTCCTAAGGTGTCAGAATCCAGTATTAATCAAACTCACTCTCTCTTTCTCTTTTCTTTCCCAATGTTTCAAACAAAGGAGAGTACATGTGCACCTGTTGAATGTTCACAGACATTATTTTTGTCCTATGCAGATAAAAATGTTTCAGGAAATCAGATCAATTGCTCGTCTACTTTTTGGATTCAAAATTTGGCAAACCTGTTACTAAAGTAACTTTAGCCAAATGGTTAATTGATTGTATTTCATTTGTTTACGAAAACTTGGGTTTGTCTTTGCCAGAACCTCTAAAAGCTCATTGTAATAGGTCTGTGACAACGTCTTCAGTATTTTTATCCAGATTTTCATTGGATGAAGTTTCTGCAGATGCAGCTTGGGCTAACCCCTCATACCTTATTTCTTATTACAAATTGGATCTGGTGTCTAGGGAAAGAGCAGCCTCCAGCTCAGCGGTGTTCAGAAATATCCTTCCCTTAGAGTCCTTCTGGGATTTAGATAGCTGGGAACTGTGTCCCAACAGTTAAGAAATGAATAAAAATGACATCATCACATAAAAAAAAGTTATGTACTCACCATAACGTTCCATTTGTATTGTCCATCTTCATTCTTCCTCAACTTCCCTCCCTCCAACTCCCTACCATTTTGACTTCTGGAAGGATTAGAAGAGGCTAAATGAGCCAACATTCCTTTATTTGAGCTCCAGATACTGTCCTGTTATCTTTTTATATGTGTTAAATGTTATACAGTCTTAAAAGTCAGCAAAGAAGATCTGAGGGTATGGTAGGAGATTAGTGCATTATGGTTATGCGAGGAGCTCGAGAGTTTGTGTTGCACAAGCTCGAAAAAGCGGCTAAGTCGGATCCGATGAGTGGATCCGAACCCTTCAGTTGAGGAAGAATGACAAATGGGCAACACAGATGGAACATTGTTGTGAGTACATAATTTTTTTATGCCCAGAAATGATGCAAATACAGAAGTATTTTCCCTTTTAACAAGGGTCTTACCAATTTGTGGGAATCCTTATTTTCTGAACAGTGAGTTAGTGTGCTGGGTGCTTGGCACATTATGAAGGTAGTAGCTCAGATTGTGTCTGTTGAATTCTGAAGTAAATGCTTCTTTGGTGTTTGACTTTCCTTGAGTAAAGTCTGTGTACATTGCAGCATTGTGTTCATATGTTTGCAGTTATTTTGTGCTGATATATATATATATTCTTTTATGTAGCTCCTCTGGCAAAGATAAAAACAAGCACATTTTGCAGGTAAGTGTTTTTTTACACTGTAATAATATGAACTGCTATGTTACGCTAAATTTTGTCTTAAGAGCACAGCTGAAAGCATTTTCATTCATTCATTGTCTGATACCTGCTTTATCTATTCTGGGTTCATGCTGGAGCCAAACCCTGTCCTGGCATTTAATGGGAACAGGACAGAGAAACCCTCAACCACAGGAAACACGCATCAGACCCCTCACAACTTCCTTACACACCTGGGGGGAATTAATGATACTGCTAGTTTATACATGGCCTTGCCTTGGGATTTGTGAGGAAAGCAGAACACTTGGTGAAAACCCGCCCAGAGATGCAGACAAAATGTAGACTTTGCACAGAGGGTACCCTAGCTGAGAACCGAATGGGATAACCAATTTCTGCGGCAGCAGTCCTAATTCTTGCACTACTGTGCCACCAAAAAACATTTTTACATTTTTTTAATATTTTCTTCCAGCTCTCTGACCTACACTGGCTACTCTTTTCACTCTGTCTCCCTTTTTGGCTTGTTTGTTTTATTGAATAACGTTCAAAATACCATAAACACAGTAATTATACATGTTCACAAATGTAATCAATGCAACTAGGAAAATGAGCAAAAAAAAGTAAAACTTTACAGTAAAGAAAAAACACAGTTTTCTCTAAGATGATAGTACGCTACAACAATGAAAACATATTGCAGAAAATGTTGAACAGCAGCTAGTATAGGTAAATAACACAACACAGCACTCCTAAACATTGTGGTAAAGCAGTAAAAAAGTTCTAAAAATTCTTTAATCTCGGGGCTTGTTTTGAATTTTTAAAGCAACTCCATAATGTACCAGTCATATCCATCGATCCCGGTTTCCAGCCCATAAAGAGGATGGTCACAAATACTAAATTGCCAACCTTCCACTTGAGAAAGAGGTTAGTCAAGATCCAAAAGTAATAATTTGTTAATGACGGTGAATGACTTATTCAGGTTCCCCCATTCTGCCTTTCCCACTGTAACCCAAATTCCTGTACTGTTTGTACTGACCCAGAGCATATATAAATAGTTTGTTTCCCTTACTCCACACCTCCAACATAATATGCTCAGATGACAGGCCCTTCTGGTACCTTGCAACAGGGGATTCCTGACCTAAGTGCGCCAGTTTACTATTGCCTTTTGGTTAAGAATATCCTTCCATTGCCCATCATTGCTGCATAAGGATAGCATCTCTTTATTTATGAGTAAGAGTGTTGACTTGTTTTAAAATGCTTTGGAAACAGTGTGAAATAAACTGTTTTGCAACTAAAGCTTTTAGAAACTACATTGGTCTCACTTTTTAATTTCTGCAAGTCTTTTGGGTTTCTAATACCATGACAGGAACAGACTCCATTCCTAAGTCAAAGTATGATTAAAGTTCATTCGGTTAGTATTGTTTCAATGTTTTATGTTAACCAGAAGTGCACTTCGCAGCACCCACAATGTGCCCAGTAATGACTCCTGCAATTCATATGGAGTTACATATATCAGTAACATTTCTAAATACGATTGTAAATTCTTTTTTATAAGACTTACTGCTTCTACTACTCTTGGAACTGTCTGGGTATCCTTCCTCCACATTGCCCTTGTTTCTGTCTGCAAATCCTGGTGTTGTATGACTTTGTCTCTCTCTCTCTGTATGTAAGACACTGTAGTCACTGGGTGTAGCAGTTTCAGTGATCAGTAGCACTTTTGTCTTCTTTTCATGGACTACAGAATCTGTTTTTCTCACATCTATTTTTTGAACTGTTTGTAATTGTTGATCCCATGTGATATGAACTTCATCATTTTCAATAATACTTTGTGGCTGATTTTTCCAAAGTTTTTTTTAGCTGCTTTCAATATTATGTTTACACAATCCCCAGTGCAACAGTTTTGCCACATGTCTTTCATTATACAGTCCAGCCATTAGTATATCACAGCCAGCAGGAAGATGTGCAACTATTTTCCAGTTTTGTTTTACAAAACCTACATTTGTCTGTTTCTCCCACATGTTCAATGGACTTTGTAAACCAATGTGTAAATAGTCCACTATCTTGGGGCACTGATATTAAATTCACCTCTCCTTAACCATTCCTGCATTCGATCCTGATCATCATGAGGTGGTTCCAAGAATTTTCTGTACTTGCAACTATATTTATGCATTTTTCAAATTTTTTGCCTTCTCATCTGATCCTTCACCTTATATTCCTTTTGTTTTTTTTTTGGCACATTCAGTTGCTTCCTGATATTTATCTGCTTTTGGTTTGATTTCCATTCCAACTTGACACCGATATGCTTCTGCTAGACTAAGCAGGGAAGTCCTCTTGGACTTTTTCTCCTCATGTTTTAAAACTTTCACTCCATTTTGGTCTTGTGAGGTCAACAGATGTGTATGCAGACCTACAACTGCAGATCTATACTTGTAATAAATTTTGAGGTGGCCCATACCTCCTTCAAAATGGGGAATATATATAGTCTTGGTATACACGCATCTTTTATAAGTCATTTGATAAGCATGAAGCATCCTTGTTTTCTAGTCCAATCGATCCAGTACCTTTTGGAGCCAGTCAGTCACTCCAAAACTGCGAGGTTAAGAGAAGAAGAACAAATTGGTTTATAGCTTGGACTTTGTTCCTAGATTAGCGCTGTTTTCAGTATTAATTTTAGTCTTCTAAAATATTCCTTACTAAGTTTTATTTGCATTTGTTTGTTTTATTGTTGATCCTTCATCAATTCCCAGATATTTATACACTCCCTCTTGCTCAAGTTTTTAGATCACATTCCTGTCCCAGGCTGATGCTTTCTTGGTGGTGCAGCTTTCCTGCTTTAAAGGTTAGATGTTCTGTAGTCCTATCTCGCCTTCATTCGTACATATGGGTCCGGAGCCAAATACAAAGCTCAGTGTCTCTCAGCTGGCTCGTGGCAAGGTAGGTATCCCATTGTGCACTAGTAAGAATCCCCAGATCTCGTTTGTCGCGTCTACGAGTTCAAGTGCTCTCTTTCTTGGCTGTGGCGAAGTTCAATATTTTGCTTATTCTAAATTGTTATTGTGGTTCTTTTTTACTATAATAGTTAGTTTTATAGTTAATAACTTACAGTTGTTACCTAGTAGTAGTAGTTAGTGTGTGTTTCTAACTTTTATTGCAAATTCTTGTTGCAAAGCGTTGGCCGTCACTTCCGCAGGCCTTGTTTTCCCTCTGGTATCCTTTTTCTGTGTGCTAGTTAGTACTAAAATTTTTCTTGGGCATATGTCCGTTTTTTTAGTCCGGACCTATTCCAGCTTTTGTCGGTTGCTTGCTTGTTTGTTCCTATCTCGCCTTCCCTTCGTTTTCAGGGCTAGGCCCATTTAAGTTAGAGGACCTAATCCTCTCTTGCCTTTCCTTGTGTGTTGTTTCCTCAGCAGGACTAGGCCTGTTTAAGTTAGAAGACCTAGTCCTCGGTTGTTTTTTCTTGTGTATAGTGTTTTCTTGAGCAGGGCTAGGCCCGTTTAAAGTAGAGGACGTTGTTCTCTCTTCCTATCATCCTCTACGTTTCCCTTTTTGTGATTGCCTTTGTGACAATATGTCTAAAGAATCTAAAGATCATAAACCTTTGGGTTTTAAAGAGTGTTTTAAATGTTCTCAAAAAATGTCCCTGACTGACTGACATAGTGTTTGTGTTTACTGCCTAGGAGCCATACATCTTAAGGAGACATGTACCTTTTGCCACACTTTTAGTTCTTGGGTTCTCCAGGAAAGGAAGAACAAATTGATCTTGAAAGGTCTCCTTAAACCTTCCTTTGAGGAGGATTTAGCCAGCTCTTCATCGACTCATTCCAGGTCTCCCTCTTCAAAAAAAGAGAAAGTCAAGTCGGTCAAAAGACAGTCTCCCACACCAACTGTTTTATCTGGACCTCCTCAAAAAATTACTAAACTGGACAAACCTTCTACCTCTTCGGCTCCTCTTCCTTCAGTGCCGGTCGAGGTTATTGACTTTGACACTCCAGTCTCGACCCAAGTTTTTCGGAGCCGACTACTGAACACTTACTCGGAGCTGGTCTAGAGATTTATTACCGGTGTCCCCTACTCTCAGATCTCAGATTTTACAGAGATCTCGATCACCTACCTTGTCTTCCAGATCCTCCAAGAGCCTTTCTGAGGGAAGATGTCAAGAGAATGGTGCTTATACTCTTAAAATTGTCGGCATTAGCAGATTTGTTGCTGGCTCCACCCAGTTGGTTCCGGAGCCATCTAAGGCCATATTACCTGCCTCTGTTCCTCCTCCGAGTCATGTCGGTCCTTCGGAGCCAGAGCGATCAGTGCCATTTGTTGTGGAACCATCGGTTCAAGCACCCCTACTCACTGTCTTGGACCCGAACTTCTTCGGTTCCCAGCCTCCCTCTCAGTGCGTCGGCTCGGCTAAGCTCAGATCCTTCATCTATCTTGGAGCCGATCGCTCTGGATCCGAGGGCTACTTCTGCTTCCTCAGAACTGGGAGTGTCCTCGGAGCCGGAGAGATCTGCCTTCGAGATGATGAGAAGCGTGCTGTCTAGGTCTTCAGCTCCACACAAGGGTACCGATGCTCTTCCCTCTCAAGCTCCGACCTGTGTCTCAGCACCATCTCTCTCTCTTGACAGCAGAGACCCACAGCCTCAGGAGCCCCTATTGGGTGGCCCCCAGTCTTCTGAGACCTCCCTAGAATACCCTTCTGAGGAGCCCCCTCGAAAGAGAACTTACGAGAGGAAGCAATGTAGACTCAACTGATGAGTCCATCACCTCTGACACTGACCTCGAGGAGTCAGAAGGGTCCCTTAGGTCGTCCTCTGATGATATCTCCTTCGTAGATATCCTAGCGATCCTGAAACAGAGAGGCAGCTGGCCCACCATCACCCCTTCTGATGAGGAGTCAGTGTGCCTGAAGGCTTTTGGGTCTCAGCCTTCAGCCTCTTGGGTGTCTCAGCCTTTCGATGAGCTGTTAGATTTAGTGAGTCGAAAGGAGTGGGGAAACTCCTAATGCCATGGAACCAGTCCCCAGAAGGCCCAACACCCAAAGAGAAAGAGTTTTTCACTAAAGGTGTGCCTGTAGATGCCATGATGGTGGCAGCAGCCACAAAGAAGGAACTAGTGGAAACTTCATCTGTCCACCCACCGAACAAGGAGTCTTGAACAGTGGACAGATACGGCAAGCATATCTTTTCTTCAGCGGCTTTTACACTCAGATCGCTGAATTACCTCACCCATTTCATTAGGCTTCAGAGAGATCTCGTAAAGGAGCTAGGGGATACTTTCCAAGGTACTTAACTGAAGGAGTCCATGAGAAAGTTATTGCTCAGTTGTGTGCCTAGAACTCCATTGTTTATTTCAGCAGATGGAGCAAGTAGGGCAGCGGGTTCAGGAGTTTCCCTTAGACACTCCAGGATGCGCTTATGTAATTTTGTGGAGCCCTTCAAATCTACATTTACCAATGCCCCCTTTGATGGTTCCTCTCTGTTTGGACCAAAGGTAATAAACGCAATCACCAGATGTGAACAGGAAGGGAAAACTTTCTCTGCCATGGGAGTACGTTTTTCTGTCCTTTCTAGACCATACCCTAAGGGTTAGAGAGGTGGGAAAATGTGAAAACTCTCTCTGCCATGGGAGTACGTTTTTCTGTCCTTTTTAGACCATACCCTAAAGGTCAGAGAGGTGGGAAAATGTGGTTCAAGAAATCTCGGACGCACAAGGTGATTCCTTCTCCAGAGGCAGCGGAGGAGGAAGTAAGGGTAGACGTCACCCTAGAGGTAGGGGGGGGGGTCCACAAAACCAGGGTGGCCATGATTCCTTTCGTGGGCGTCCCTATCAGCGCTCCTGAAATGGGGCCTGACTGCGTTTCTCTGGAGCCAGTCGGGAGTCGCTTATCTTTGTACCCAGAAGCCTGACATGACATCACACAAGACAAGTGGGTACAAAGAATAATTTCCAGCGGATACTCTATACCCTTCTCTTCTCTACCCCATCCCACCAAGAAATTCCCAGATGTTCCACCCAGTCACAGGGATCAAGCAACTATAGAAGTCCAAAAGTTGCTTCAAAAGAGAGTCATCCAAACCGTCCCCGCAGACCAGATAGGATTTGGAACTTTCTCCAGATTCTTTTTAGTGCCAAAATGAACAGGGGACTGGAGGTCCATTTTGGATCTCAGCAAGTTAAACGAATCAGCAAAGAAGTCCAAGTTCCAAATGGTAACACTGCAGTCTATACTCCCTCTGCTAGGGAAGGACAATTGGATGTGCTCCATAGACCTCCAAGATGTGTACTACCACATAAAAATGGACAGAGCATCAAGGAGTCATTTACACTTCCGGCTGGGAGCCAGTCATTACCAATTTCATACTCTGCCCTGTGTTCATCAAATGCATGGCGATAGTAACAGCTCACTTGAGACGTCTTGGATTCCAAGTGTTTCCGTACCTGGATGACTGGCTCCTGACTGCCACCACCAGGCACCTACTTCTACAAGCAAGGTATTCAACCATCCGAGTCTGCACTCAGCTAGGCATTACTATAAACTGGGAAAAGTCTGCCTTGTCACCCTCTCAGTATGTGACTTTTATAGGCGCAGAAATAGACACAGTCGCAATGATGGCTTGCCTACCTTCAGAAAGAATACAAAATCTAAGACAACAAATATACAGCCTGCTTCCCCAACACAGTCAAAGCGAAGACAATGCTCAAACGTCTAGGAACCATGGCCTCTACTATAACTCTAGTTCCGCTAGCCAGACTACATATGAAAATTCTACAATGGCTACTCTTTTCCCAGTGGTCTCTTAAGCAACTGCCTCTGTCTCATCCCATTTTAATAACAGAATCTTGCAAAAATGACCTTCGTTGGACCTTCAGCTAACGATAGGGACATCATTCATTCCTCGCCAACCCGTTGCTACTGTGACCACGGATGCCTCCCAGATAGGGGAGGGGGGCATTATCTAGGAAGGACAGTTCAAGGCACATGGCAAGAACACAAGGCTCACTTGCATATCAAATGTCCTAGAAATGGCAGCAGTGCTACTAGTGTTGCAAGCACTTCAGGACTTTCTTCCTCTTGGGACAGTAGCAGTCTAATCAGACAATATGTCAGTGGTATGGTATATAAACAAACAAGGGGGAATCAGCTCCTACCCTGTATGTCGAGAGCCACTTCGTGTTTGGCAGCGGGCGATATCTTCCCAACGCTTTCTAGTTGCAACGCATATCCTGGGGACAACCAGTGTGATAGCCGACAAGCTCAGCAGAGCAATTTTGATGCCTCACGAGTGGTCTCTGAATCAGAAAGTCACAGAACAGATTTTCCACAAATGGGGACAGCCTTGCTGCGATCTGTTTGCCACCCCAATGAACACCAAATTCAGCAGCTACTTCTCCCTTACCCCCCCCCCCCGGGGGGAGACACCAAGAGACAGACTTGTCCACAATTGGCCCTCAGGACTTCTTTATGCCTTTCTTCCCTTTCCGCTAATATCGAAAGTGATCCAGAGATCAAAGACCTTGGGAAGCAGAATGATTCTTATCACTCCTTACTGGCCTCGTTAGATTTGGTTCCCCTTTCTCTGGCCTCACCTTCCGGACAATCCATTCACTCTGGGCCCAGTACCAGACATTCTGACACATATGTCAAGTATGTTTCATCCCTGTCTCCACACCCTCACCTTGACAGCATGGCTGCTCCACTTCTATCCCTAGTCAGGCTTCATGATTTTTCCCCTGCAGTTACACATATCGTGACGTCTTCTCACAAACCTTCTACGAGAAAATTGTATGCTAGCAAATGAAAAAGATTTTCTCTCTGGGCACGAGGCTAAGAACAGATCCATACACAGCCCCCATTATAGTTTAGAATTTCTAACCAAACTTTTTCATCAGAGATCAGCTGCTGCTAGCAGCTATCTCCAATTTTCATTTGGGACAACATGAACCTAATCTTATGGCTCTCACAGATTGTGTAAATCTTTTTTAAAAGGCACTACCTTGATAAGACGACCTTTTCAAGAACCTATATCTCCCTGGGATCTAAATTTTGTTCTTTCAAAACTTACCTCACCACCTTTTGAACCTTCACATACTTGTGATTTAAAGATGTTCATCGTGTTTCACTGTTGCAGTCATGACTGTAGGGTTCTCCCCTGCCGGCAGGCAGCCCCAGGTCGGCCAGAATCCCAAAGTCTGGGTCCGGCGTCGGCTGTTCAACCATGCTCCCTGACGTCAGAGCGCCAGGAGTACAAAGCTGACAGCCGACGCCATCTTCTCCAGTCTTTCTTGCCATGCGGTGATAGCAGTTCGCATTTGCCGGTCGGCGGACTCCTGACGAATTTTACTGATATACTTCGGTCCGAAGACTTTCTTCTCCACTCAAAGCTAAGTACCCCGTTGGGGAAACTTTTTTCTTGCTCCACTCTGATGTCAGAAAAAGTTAATTGTATTTCATGTGGGAAGCAAATACCTCATAAGGATTTTCATTCTTACTGTATTCCTTGCTTGGGCCCTGACCACGACGTAGCTAGTTGTCAGTTTTGTGCTAGATTCAATCAACGTACAATTAAACGAAGGTACGATTTTTCTTTTCATTACTTCGGTAGGCGCTTTAACTACAAAATGTCGTCGGATACGGTCCCAGCTACCGGAGTTCATAAACGTCGCAAGGATAAAGACAGGTCTCCGAGGTCCAAATCTGATGATAGCGCACAAGCGGAGCCAGCTTCAGGTTCGGCCGTCGTCAGTGAGGCGCTTTTGTAGCCCCTGTCGTCGGCCATTTCAGAACCAATGGCCGAAACGGACTCTCATGAGGAGCCAACCAGGCCTTTAAATATTTCTGTTGCAGGACCTTCGGACAATGCTCCTTCGGATGGGTCCGGAGCCGCTGTGCAGGTACCGGCTTCCGAAGGGGTTTTCAGGCCTACTCAGCTACTAATAAAGGCAAAGCCAAAGGCAAAGACTCCTTCAAAATCAAAGACTTCTACACAGGCTTCTTCTGAACCGGCTCCCAAGTCACAGAAACAGTTACTCAAGATGGCGGAGGATTTACTTACTATGATTAGGGGTTCTCATCCCCCTCCAGACAAAAGGCCCAGGCAGGATATTTCTTATGATTCCTCTGATCAGGTTTCTGTTTCCTCAGTTTCTTCTTCGGATCAGGAATATTCTTTCCCTCCTTATGAGGATTCTGATGCTGAAGAATCCATTCCTTCAGCTTCTCCCCCTGAGGATTTCTCTTTTGGGGAAACTTTGCATGAAATTAGGGAACATTTCCACTGGGAAGGACAGGAGTATTCGGAATCCAAGAAAAGGCTGAGGAAATTTCTTCTTCTCCAACATAGACCCCTGGCTATTCCTTCTGTTTTGGATATTGTGGATGATGCCTTTTCGGAGGCTAACTTAACCAATGACTCTTTTCCTCCTGCTCCTGTGAAGCCTGATAGATATTACAGGGTTCCTGATTCCCATCAGTTTTTATACAAGAACCCTTCTGCTGACCCTGAAACCATTTCTCAGGGTCCTAAGGGAGCTAAGGCCGCTTCTGCCAAAAATCCTACTCCTACTGAAAAGGATTCTCGATCCTTAGAAAGATGGGGCAAAAAGGTGTGCACTTCTGCTACTTTGTCCATTAGGGCTTTAAACTGTCAGTTTCATATGTTTAAATGCCAGCAATTTCTATTGTCTGTCTTAAAACAAAAGCTTACTTCCATTTCTGCCTGTGCAGAGGATAAGGAATTACATGACTTATTGCATGCCACTGAACAGGTTGGGAAGCATGGTTTACACTGTGGATTTGATGCCTTGGAGGCTTCTTGTAGGGCTGCGGCCTCTGGCACAGTCATTAGGAGGCATGCATGGCTAAAGGAACAAAATTTACCTGAACAGGTAAAGGCAAAATTATTGGATGCTCCTGTTCAGCCTAATGTTTTGTTTGGATCGAAAGCTGAAGAGGTGATTAAAAAGATGGAGGATAAGGCGAAATCAATGCAAACAGTTAAAAATTTCTTACAAGTACAGCCTCCTAGATTTAGCAGGAATTGGCCTTCAAAAAATTGGTCCTTTCCCACTCCAGACAGGCCTCAGAGGGGTAGATATAGACGTTCCAGAGGGAGGCCTCAATCACAAGCTGCTTATAGACCAAGACAGTGGACTGCTTCCACCCCTAGGGGAGGAGAGGACAGGTCACAATCTCAAAGGAAACAAACTCAATGACTCCCTCTGTGGGGCTACAGGAACTTCTTCCCTGGAAGCCCCTCTCGGAGGAAAACTCTCTTTTTTATCAAAATTGGACTCAAATAACCCAAGACAAATGGGTTTTGGATGTGGTTTTAAGAGGTTACACATTCCATTTTCATACCTTGCCAAGGCTAAGCGGATGGCCAGACCTTCCAAAACATCAATGGACGGAGGCCTTAAACCAGGTGGAAGCTCTTTTGGCTATGAATGCCATAGAACTGGTTCCTCTTTCAGAGAGGGAAAAGGTTTTATTCAAGGCTCTTTCTAGTCCCAAGGAAGCAAAACTCATGGAGACCCATTCTGGATCTGTCGGTCTTGAACACCTTTCTAGAGATTCCAAAATTCAAGATGCTTACTCTACAGCAGCTACTTCCAATGCTGTCCAAAAATGCTTGGATGGTAACTTTGGATTTAAAGGAGGCATATTTACACATTCCCATCAGGCAGGATCGCAGAAAATACCTCAGGTTCAAAGCCGGATCGAGGCACTTTCAATTCTCTGCGCTGCCTTTTGGATTATCTATTGCGCCCAGGGTCTTCACCAAATACCTGGCTCCAGTAGTAGCTTACTGCAGACTCAAGGGAATTCAAATTTACCCTTATCTGGACGATTGTCTAATTCAGGCAGACAGCAAAGATGTCTTACTCCAGCATCTAGAATTTGTACAAAACCTCCTCAAGTTCCTGGGATTCTCTGTAAACATAAAAAAGTCAAATTTGACACCATCGCAACAGATAACTTTTCTGGGTGCACTTCTAAACACCACAACCCAGATGGCATTTCTGACCTCCGAAAAACAGTTACAGCTGGCTTCAACTTTCAGAACTTTGGCAACTTTAACTCGTCTATCTGCAAGGAAATTCCTGCAGGCTTTGGGTTACATGGCCTCCTGCATCCTTCTCGTACCATATGCAAGACTACACATGAGGAAAATACAGTGGTACCTAAAAAGTGTATGGTCTCAGCATTGCCACAGTTTAGACATACTGATCTCTGTTCTTCCTTGCCTTCAAAAGGAATTTCTTTGGTGGTCCAGGGCATGTGCTCTAAACAAAGGGAAGCCCTTCCGTCTGCCTCCTGCCTCTCAGATTCTAACCACGGACGCCTCGGATTATGCTTGGGGAGCCCATTTTCAGGGCAATTGTTTGCAGGGCCTTTGGACAAAGGATCAGAAGCACCTGCATATCAATTTAAAAGAAATGTTAGCCATTCAGAAAGCTCTATTGGCCTTCAGGAATCTTTTACAACCAGGACAACTGTTAATACGGACAGACAACACCACAGTTATGTGGTACATAAACAAGCAAGGGGGATCTCATTCCTACCCCCTTTGCAGACTAGCCATGGATCTATGGGACACAGCTCTATCTTGCAATCTGGATCTTCAGGCTCAGTTTCTACCAGGGAAACAAAACTTCCTGGCAGACAGTCTGAGCAGACATCTTTTGGATCCACATGAGTGGATGCTGGACACCTGAATATTCAAGATGATAACAGCAGTCTGGGGATGTCCTCACATAGACCTCTTTGCATCCCATCTCAATCATCAGCTACAGACTTTTTGCGCCAGGATTTTCCACACACAAGCTTGGAGAGTGGACGCCCTGTCATTCAGTTGGAGGAACCTCTCGGGATATGCCTTTCCGCCTCTCCCTCTTCTTCCACGGGTTTTATTGAAGGTAAAACAGGACAAGCCCAAGATGATCATCTTGCTGGCTCCAAATTGGCCTTGGCAGTTTTGGTATCCAACTCTAAAAAACCTATGCCTGGAGCCCCCTTGGATTTTACCTCAGTCTCTGAACCTTCTGTCTCAACATCAGGGCCAGGTTTTACACTCTCATGTCAGAACTCTCAGCCTGGCGGCCTGGTTAATCCAGGGCCTTTGATTTTTTCTTTACTGCCCAAGCACGTTATGGATGTCATTTTAGAAGCCAGACGTCCTAGCACTAGAAAATCTTATGCAGGAAAATGGAAAAGATTTTGTTCCTGGATGCAGGCTCAGGATTCTGATCCTCTTCTTCCCAACATTACTTTAATTTTACTTTACGATCTCTTACATAAGGGTCTCTCTTTCTCTTCCATTAAAATACATGCCTCTGTTATTTCTGCTCATTATAATACAGACCCTCCCATCTTTTCCCACCAGCTCGTGCGACAGTTTCTCAGAGGAGCTAAGAACTTAAGACCTCCTAGATCTCCTCCTATTCCTGCTTGGGATCTCAACTATGTTTTGGAAAACCTAATCTTGCCTCCTTTTAAGCCTGCTGCTTCTTCTGACATCAAGTTTTTATCTTGGAAGACAGCCATCCTGTTAGCCCTAACCTCTGCCAGGAGGGTTTCGGAGTTACAAGCTCTAATGGCTGTGGAACCTTATATTATTTTTCATCAAGACAGAGTATCTTTGAGGACTAATCCTGCCTTCATGCCTAAGGTGGTTTCCAAAGTGGCTTTAAATCAAACTATTCACTTGCCAACCTTTTTCCCCACTCCTCAAAATAAAGGGGAAAGGATCTTACATTCCTTGGATGTACACAGACAGCTACGTTTTTACCTGAACAGAACTAAGGACATCAGAAAATCAGAACAATTGTTTGTTTCTTATGCTTCCAGTTCCCAAGGTAAAGCCATTTCAAAACAGACCATTTCTAAATGGATTGCTCATGGAATCAGATTTTGTTATTCTCACCATGGAAAGCAAATCCCAGGGAGTATACGGACTCATTCCACCAGAGCTGCTGCCACTTCTGCATCGTTCCTCAGGGGAGTTCCTACCAAGGATATTTTGGAAGCTGCAACTTGGAGTTCAGTGCATACATTTTCTAAGCACTACAATCTTCCTCTCTACTCTAAGTCTAGGGCAGGCTTTGCCTCTGCAGTCTTGTAGGGCCTTTTAGCCGCCCCTTCCTCTTTATGACCACCTCCCTTTCTTTCAGCTTTGGGATTCTACCCTACAGTCATGACTGCAACAGTGAAACACGATGAACATAGTACAGTTGTGTACACCTACCATAAATGTAGATGTTCGAGTGTCTTCACTGTTGCAGTCTGGGTTTCCCTCCCTCCTGTCCCCTCTTATTTTTACTTTTGTGTATTTCCATTTTTCACCATTCTTCTGAGGTGTATTTGCAAAGGTTATGGGACCTTTTTCATTTTGGGACTCTTGACATCTGGGGCAAGAAAAACTGGAGAAGATGGCGTCGGCTGTCAGCTTTGTACTCCTGGCGCTCTGACGTCAGGGAGCATGGTTGAACAGCCGACGCCGGACCCAGACTTTGCGATTCTGGCCGACCTGGGGCTGCCTGCCGGCAGGGGAGAACCCTACAGTCATGACTGCAACAGTGAAGACACTCAAACATCTACATTTATGGTAGGTGTACACAACTGTACTTTCCTTTCATGGAAGACTATTTTTGTAGTAGCCATTACATCCGCCAGATGAGTGTCAGAGGTGCAAGCACTCGGTCAAACCTCCTTACTTGATTTTTCATAGAGACAGAGTTTCCCTTCGTACAAATCCATCCTTCATCCCCAAGGTTTATTCTCAACCTAATATGAATCAAACTATTGAACTGCCAGTCTTTTTTCCTAATCATTCAAACAAAGCCGAATATAAGTTCCATCAACTTGATATACACAGACAGTTAAGGTTCTAGCTACATAGAACCAAAGAGTTTAGGAGATCAGACCAATTGTTTGCATCTTTTTCAGAGACGAGAAATGGTATGCCAGTCTCCAAGATAACATTATCAAACTGGATTTCAAATTGTATAACTTTTATTTACTCTTCTAATGGCAAAGAACTCCTGTTTAAAATTAAAGCTCATTACCAGATCTATAGCCACATCTGCTGCTTTTCAAGCCAGAATTCCAATGGACAGTATATGTGTAGCAGCAACTTGGGCTACCCCTCATACTTTCATTACTTGTTACAAATTGGATTTGGCCTTCAGGGGCAGAGCATCCTTTGGTTCCACAGTTCTTAGGAGTATATTCCCATGAGCCACCCGAGAAAAAGGTGCTAGGGACACTGTTCCATATGTAAGAATGAGGGCAAGATAGGACTACAGAACATAAAGAATTTATGTACTCACCATACCGTTCTATGTTTGTAGTCCATCTTGCCCTTCATTCTTGCGAACCCACCCACCTACCCCCATCCATGTATCTTTGGAGGATCTGGAGACAAGATAGTGTCTATCTTCCATAGGGTTGGAGACCTTTCATCTTTGTTTTTCCTTGTGGAAATACCTTGTATCACTTTTACAGACAGCAGCAAACAAGATCTGGGGATTCTTACTAGTACTGAGTCCAAATAATATGCAGCACAAGGGAAAGATGAAAAAATATTTTAGAAATTGAATGTGGCAAATCCCATGAATACAATAAAAGCAAACCGGTTTCGGCTAAAAAGTTGTAGCCTTCTTCAGTGCATCAAAATGCACTGAAGAAGGCTACAAATTTTAGCCGAAACCGGTTTGCTTTTATTGTATTCATGGGATTTATTGTATTCATGGAATTTGTCACATTAAATTTCTAAAATATTTTTTCATCTTTCCCTTGTGCTGGATATTTTTTGGACTCAATATTACAATGGTTTGATCCGTGCACTTTGTCTTCCCTGTGTATTTTTAGTTTGATTCTTACTAGTACACCATTGGGGATACCTACCTTGCCACGAGCCAACTGAGGGACTTTGAGCTTTGTAATTGGCCGAGTCGGAGCCGAGGATCGGCTCCGAAGCCATATGTAAGAATGAAGGGTGAGCTGGACTACAAACATGGAACATTATGGTGAGTACACATAACTTCATTTTTTGCACGTTTATCAAGACAAAATGACATTCTTACATAATTTGAAAAAATTTTGACCACTTGCAGTTGTGCTTTCTATTCCTCATCTGATGAACTGTAGAGTTTTAAACCATCCACAAAAAAAGATGAGAAATTTTTACACTTTGTTGTTTTCTGGGAACCAAATTGTAGCTATGACCTAATCTGTTAAGTAGACAGTTGAATGGGTTAAGGGCAAGAAAAAAAAAAGCAGCGGTGACAGTCACCCTGGAATATCCCTCTTTGAATTTTTATCCCCGGAATAATAATTTTTCCTTTATCATGGCTTAACTGCAGAGTGGTTTGCCACTGTTTCATGTTTGCTGTAATGTAATTAATCAGTGTAGGATGGGTCTTATACATTTTTAAGCACTCCTTTATCGATCAGTGTGTGATACTGTCAAATGCTTTTTTGTAGACTCTCCATGCCATGCTTAGATTCTTCCCCTTTTTGCAGTTCTCTATTATGACTTTATCAATAAATGGTCTTTTTTTTCATATGACTTTCTTTTGTTACCCTTTTGTTTCTATTGCCATGTTTGATATTTCATCTGAATGACTGTAAACTCTGGCATCAATTCCAGTGTGTAGTTTATAAGCCGTCAGAAGGCAAGTTATTGGTCTGTAGTTTTTAGGATAGCTTACAGGTTCACTGTTAAGTAGGAGTATTTTTTCCTGTTGTTAACCAGGTTGGTGTCTTTTTGGGGTGCTCATATGATTAGTTCTTACTTGTGGATAAATCTTCATGTGAAGATGTTAATACTTTTAGCCAGAAGTTCAGCACTGCATCTGGCCCTGGGGTTTTCCAATTAGGAACATTTATCAACTCTGTTTCAATCTCTCTGGCTGTTACTTCATCCCATTTCATATCCTCTGCATTTGAACAACTTTTACTTCTATCAATTCAGCATCTTTATGTTCCACAGGTTCTTAATAAATATTTCTCCAAAATATATAAATTTCTTATTTTTTGGTGGTGTTTCAGTTTCTTTTGCCATGTTTCCTGATTTTCTATAAAACATTTTTGGGACATCAATAAACTGCTTATTTTGTATTTTTCCTTTACATTTATTTGCATACAAGTTTTTCTGCCTATGTTGATATTTTTAGTTTATTTTTTGCAGTACTGCACAATAGATGTAGATCTGTCCTGATACTTCGCATTGCTTTTATCACATCTGTCTTTCTGAATATTTTTGTTGTTGATCTTCGTGTTTCACTGTTGCAGTCATCACACTTGTGTTATCCTGCCAGGGGTAGCCCTCAGTCAGCCCCAGTACCAGAGGCTTAGTATTTCTGCATCGGTTGCTGTTGCTCCAGGACTGACATCAGGTCATCAGTGGTATAAAATCAGGCAGTCGACGCCATTATATCAATCTTTATTGCCGAGGAGCCAGAAGCAGTTCGCGTGAGTGCCAGTCAGCCGCTACTTGAGTTTTCATTTCCGAATTGAAGTTGAAGTCTTCTAAAGCTAAGTTCCCTGTTGGGGATCCCTTTTTCTTGCTCTAACCGATGTCAGAAAAAGTTAACAATTATCTCGCCCGTGAAAAGCAAATACCACACCGAGACTTCTATTCTTACTGCGTCACCTGTTTAGGCCCAGACCACGACGTCCCTCGCTGTCGCTTTTGTGCTTTGTTCAATGCCAGAACTATACATTGTCAGGCCCTTATTGCAGCTAAGTATTTTCGCTTTCAGTCCTCATATTCCGATATGGCTTCGGTAAGCCATCCGACTACCGAACTTCCAAAAAAACGTAAGGATAAAGAAAGAGACAGAACGCAATGGTCCAAAAACTGCCAACGACGTTTCCGTTAAGCTAGACATCAGTTCTCTGGTCGTCAGTGAGGCGCTTTCGCAGCCCCTGATGCCCGCTTCTGTGGATTGTCAGGCCGCTACCGAGACCCGTTCGGAGTCCGGTATGCTGCAAAACTCTTCTTAGACTAAGGATCCTGCGGATGTCTCTACCTTGGATGGGTCTGGTGCCGCTGAGCAGGCACCGGTTTCCGAGGAAGTTCTTTGCACTACCGATACTCGATACAAACCGACGACTTCTTTCACGTCTTCAGTTCTTTCTAAAACTACCGAGTTTCTAAGGCCCAGGGTACAAACTATGCCTAAAAAACTGAAGACCCAAGCTCAGGCACCTGCTTCCATGCTTCAATCTCAAATGCTTAAAATGGCAGAGGACCTTATGCATGTTAGGGGAAGCCAGGCTTACCCCTTCCAAAAGAAAGAGACTTGTCCCCAGTAGTTTTATCTGAACAGGAGTCCGATGACTCTGAGGTTTCTGAATATGAAGACATGCAGCCCCTCTGTGCTTATGAGGATTCTGATGCAGATGAATCAATTCCTTCTGCCTCTCCTCCTGAGGATTTTTCTTTTGGTGAAACACTACATGCTTTAAGGGAGCATTTCCAATGGGAATGTCAGGACTATCCTCATTCAAAAAGACACTCTGGGAATTCTTAGATTTACCACAGCACAGACCTTTAGCCATTCCTCCTGTCCTGGATGTTGTGGATGATTTATTTATTTGAAGTTTGTTTGCCAGGATGGTCCATTGGGCCGAAGGAGCCTGTTTTCAATGGAGTCCTGGGGAGGAAAGCTCCATAGATACAGTATATTAAAGAACAGGTTATTAAAGTGAACAGGTTATTAAAGTACAAGAAGAATTGCATGAAGCAGAAGTATAAGTACAATTAGAAAAAAACAGAATTTATAGCACAATTAGTAAAAGTTTACAAATATATAGTCACTATCATTGCTAACATAATAGTTGTTAACATAGATGTTTTTATGGAATCCAGTTTGACTCCTGACACCGTTCCTCCTGCTTCCAAGAAACCTAACAGGTACTACAGAGTCCCTGAATCTCACACATTCCTTTTCAGAAATCCTACTGCTGACCCAGAGGTCATCTCCCAATAACCTAAAGGAATTAAAGCAACCTCAGCTAAGAATCCCTCCCCCTCAGACAGGGATTCCCAAGCTTTAGACATATGGGGTAAAAAAGGGTACACCTCTGCAACGCTTGCTATTAGAGCACTAAATTGTCATTTCCACATGCTGAAATATCAGCAGCATACCATGGAACCCCTCAAACAAAAAATATCTTCCTTTCCTTCTTGTGCAGAAAATAAAGAATTACAAGAGCTTATGCATTTTTCAAGCCAAGTTACTAAGCACACCTTGCAGTGTGGCTTTGACACCCTAGAAGCATCTTGCAGGGCAGCAGTCACTGGTTCTGTCCTTAGAAGGCATGCTTGGCTTAAGGAACAGACCTTGCCAGACCAAATCAAAATTATTGGATGCACCATTCAACAAAGACAATTTGTTTGGCACCAAGGCACAAGAGGTCTTAAAAAAAATGGAAGAAAAAGCTAAATCTGTGCAGACAGTTATACTTTTTACGGGTCCAGCCTCCGAGGTTCAGTAGGCATTGCCCCTCCAAGCACTGATCCTTTCCGGCCCCCTCCAGGCCAGCTCAGCCCAGACCCAGGGGAAGCAGACCCCCCCCCCCCCCCAGGCAGCAGTCCCAGGGAATGCAGAGATCTAAGCAATGGCGTTCCTCCTCTTCAAAACAGGTAGTGCTAAGCCACACCCTTATGGTAAGAACTCACAATGACTTTAGAACTCCACCCCTTACCTCTGCCCACCTGCTTGTGCCCCTAGGAGGAAAACATTCCTTCCATGCAAACAAAACTGGGCCTCTATTACCAATGACTGATGGGTCCTCAACATAGTGTCCCAGAGATACAAATTTTATTTCCACACACTGTTAACCCCAAAAGGGTTCCCAGATCTTCCTCCAAACCACTGGGCAGAGGCCAAAAAGCAAGTCCTTTCCCTGCTCTCCTTGAGGGCAATACAGCATGTTCCTGCAGACCAGCTAGGCCAAGGTTTCTATTCCAGACTCTTCCTGGTACCCTGAAAAGAGGGCACCTAGCACCCAATCCTCAGTCTGTCCATTCTAAACACCTTTCTGGTGATAAAATTTAAAATGCTCACCCTCCAGCAGCTTCTTCCTATGCCTGGGTTAGCCTCCCTAGACCTAAGAGAGGCCTACCTATACATCCCAGTCAGGGAATCTTGCAGAAAATATCTGTTTCAGGGCAGGATCTATGCACTTTCTGTTCTCTGCACTTCCCTTTGGCTTATCCACTGCTCCCAGAGTTTTCACAAAATGCCTGGCTTTAGCCATTGTTTTTTGCAGACAAGTAAATTTTCAAATTTACCCCTACTTACCTACTTAGACGATTGCCTGATTGAGGCAGACAGTCAGGAAAAGCTGTTACAGCACCTGACCTTTGTAAAGGACCTACTGACCTCCCTGGGGTTATCAACGAGAAGAAATCAAAACTAGTCCCCACACAAAAAATTGTATTCCTGGGAGCAAGCTGGACACAGCATCCCAGATGGCATTCTTTACTCCAGAAAAACAAGCCTACCTGACAGGCTACTTCTCTCAACTAGCCACCAGAACCCAGTTATCCGCAAGGAAAATCCTGCAAGCTCTAGGGCTCATTGCCTCCTGCATTCTACTCATTCCTTTTGCCAGACTGCATATGAGGAAACTACAGTGGTACCTAAAAAGCCTTTGGTGTCAACACTCTCAAGACCTGGAAACTGTCATATCTATGATACCCTGTCTAAGGAAAGATTTTCTTTGGTGGTCAGCAGCATGCAACCACAACAAGGGACTTTCCTTCTCACAACCCCACGCTGCCAGAGCCTCACCACAGACTCATCAGACTATGCCTGGGATGCACAACTTGATGGCAGATGCATTCAGGGCCATTGGAGCCCAAATCAAATACATCTGCACATCAAACAAAAAGAGATGCTGGCGGTTCAGCACGCCCTGACAGCTTTCAGACCCCTACTCTCCCCAGGGCCTCTAATGATCAAAACGGACACCACCAAAGTGATGTGGTATATCAGCAAGCAGGGAGGGACTCACTCTTATCCTCTCGGCAGGCCCGCCATGATCCTTTAGCACACTGCCTCAGCCATACATATATACCTGCTAGAGCAATTTCTGCCAGGCTCCCTAAACTCTCTGGCAGACAACTTAAGCAGAAACCTGCTAGACCCATATGAGTGGCAGCTAGACCACAGAACCTTCAATCTTTTAACCCAGAAATGGGGCACCCCGAAGGTGGACCTCTTTGCCTCCCACTCCAATCATCAGCTCAGCAAATTCTGCACCAGAGAACCTCACAGCAAGGCCTGGAAAGTGGATGTTCTATCCTTCCAATAGGTAAACCTCTCGATCTATGCATTTCCTCCTCTACCACTCATTTCAAGGATACTGCTCAAAATAAGGGAGGAAAAACCAAGGGCAATCTTGATTGCCCCAGACTGGCCATGCCAGCACTGGTAACCACTGCTGCCCAGACTGTTACCCCTGCCACCATGGCACCTACCTCGGATCCCAAAACCACTGATCCTGAAAAATGGGAGAATTCATGCATCCACAATTGCAGACCCTGAACCTGACAGCCTGGCTTATTCCCTGACCTCTCATCAAGCTGCCAGCCTAAGGAAACAAGTCCTGGATATTACATGAGGCCAGATGCCCCAGCACTAGAAAAATCCTATGCTGACAAGTGGAAAAGGTTTTGCACCTGGATGCAGGCTAAGGGAGCCGAAACAGCACAGCCCTCCCTACCTCTCATCCTGGATTTACCTAGCAGACCTGCTACACAGGGGTCTATCTTTCTCTTCTATTAAAATGCATGGCTCTGCCATCTCTGCTCATTACAGCACAGAGCCACCTCTCTTCTCACACCCTCTCATCAAACAGTTCCTAAGAGGGTATAACAACTTAAGGCTACCCAGAAGAGCTCCTTCGCCAGCTTGGGACCTTAACTTTGTGCTGGAAAAGCTCACGCTACCCCCCTTTGAGCCTGCAGCTTCAGCAGAGTTACAATTCCTCTCTTGGAAAACAGCCTTGCTTCTGGCCATCACTTCAGCTTGAAGAGTTTCAGAGCTACAAGCACTCATGGCTGTAGAGCCCTTAATCATTTTCCATGCTGACAGGGTCTCCCTCAGGACTAACCCATCCTTCATGCCTGAAGTGGTGTCCAGTGTGGCTCTCAACCAATCCATTCAGTTGCCCACCTTTTTCCCTAACCCACAAAACAAGGGGGAAAGGATTCTGCATTCTCTAGATGTGCACAGATAGCTCAGATTCTATCTGGATAGGACTAAATCTCTCAGAAAAACTGACCAGTTGCTAGTCAGCTTCGTAGCAGGGGCAGAGGGCAAGGCCATATCCAAACAATCTCCAAATGGATAGCACACTGCATCCATTTCTGCTACAAGCAGCACGGGAAGTCACCCCCAAAGGGGGTAAGGATGCATTCCACCTGGGCAACCTCCACCTCTGCAGCTTTTCTTAGAGGGTTCCCCACCAGGGACATCCTGGAGGCTGCAACATGGACTTGCCTATCTTCTCCAAATCCAGGGCACGCTTTACCACCACAGCCTTGCAGGGCATCCTAGCCAGCCCCCAGTCGTCTTGGCTGCCTCCACCCTTTTCTTCAGCTTTGGAAATCAACCCAAGTGTGATGACTGCAACAGTGAAACACGAAGAACATAGTACAGTTGTGTACATGTTCGAGTGTATTCACTGTTGCAGTCCTGGTTTCCCACCCTGCATCCCCCTTGTCTCTCTCTCTCTCTCTCTCTCACTCCTTACAGGGTTTTTTGGTATTTACTTTCTACTGGTGGTGTTCTTCCACCATAACCTAGCTCCCTATTTGGAGGCTCCTGACAGTTGGGGCAAGAAAAAACTGATGTAATGACATCGGCTGCCTGATTTTATACCACTGATGACCTGACGTCAGTCCTGGAGCGACAGCAACTGATGCAAAAATACTAAGCCTCTGGTATTCGGGCCGACAGAGGGCTACCCCTTGCAGGATAACCCAAGTTGATTACTGCAACAGTGAATACACTCGAACATCTACATTTATGCTAAGTGTACACAACTGTACTTTCTGTTCCCTCTTCTAAACTCTTCAAACAGTGACACTTCTTGTCTTAATTACTTTATAGGTTCATAGGTAGGTACTAGGCTATCTGCCCGAGGGAATTTATAAGCCTAGCCAGAGTGTGTCCGCTTTCGCCGCCCCATTGATTAATTAACTGAGCCTCTGTCAAGCAGATAGAAGTTTTCTCTATTTGATACTTCCATGACGGCATTTGATTTCTTCCCTTACTGCCCTGTGCTTTGTGGTAAGACTTTATCTGTTACTAATTTACCTGCACAGTAGTATATCTTGTTTACTTCTGTTATATTGCATGAATTTCTGTGAGCAGTCTTAATTACTGAGGTCATTTGTTTTACCAAACTTTTAACATTTGGGGTTTTATTGACTTTCTGTTTATTTCTTTCATTGATCTTAATATCTCTGCCCATCTCTATTAAATCAAGCAACTCTTCCCTTAGATCATTTTCTTCTAAACTGAGGGCACACTGTTTGTTCTCCATTTCCTGTGGGTGTTCTACAGAAAATTCCAGAGCATCTTCCTGTACCACATTCTCTACAGTTTCATGCTGTGTCATCCATTGCTCTTTCATATGGGAGCTCACTGGCCTATCACTTCATAACATTGACTGCGTTAGAGTTGCCACAGTTTCCTGTTCCTTTCCTTTGCTGTGCATCTCCAACTGAACTTTTGTACTGGTTTCCTAGGGAAGCTAGAAAGTATCTTCACGTGGCAACTGATCAGATGTTCCCGCTGTATTGGTTTCTCCTTAATTTGTGGATCCATTGCTGTGTCTTGCTGTAGCATTATCAGAGTTAGATTTTCTACACTAAATCCTTAACTTCGTAAGTAATCCATAACCTTCATTTCTATTTCTTTAACTTCTCCATTACTAATCCTCTTTTCTACTTTTCCTTATTTTTTGTATTGTAAAATGATCCATATATGGATGCCTTTGCCTGTATTTCTCTTCAGATATCTTTGGTGCTGCTGTTTTTGTATTGATTAGTTTTGCTTTCTCTTTTGCATAAATATTGCACCATATTAAATCTCTTTTTCTTTCCCATGTCCATATTTCTTCTTCAAATGTCTCCTGCTCCTCCTGTTTTTTCCTTACTCGTTCCATCATGCAGTGATATAACCTGCTAGACTTTCTACACTAAATCCTTCACTTTGCAAGTATTCAGTAACATGCAGTGGTCTCCAGTGCCATGGTCCCTCTTTCCCACATATTTTCTGACAGTTCAATCCAAGTTGCAGGTATTACCAAAAAAGACAACCCTGGGGAATGACCTTGTCTGAAATCCACGTAAAAGTTGAAAAAAATGTTTTGACCATATGCTACTGTTAGTACTTTACATCTTCTCAGAAAATAATGCACACACACACACGCACACTCACACAGTCTTAGGTGGTGTTTTCCTACCTCTAAGAAAACAGTGAATGGAAATTGAATCTCCAGATGGACAGGCCCACAAGTACCTTCTTGTTAAGTGTGAAGGTGCGACATCCAACATTCTCTCGCGCTCCCTTTCTCTCACCGGTACCCAAATCAATGAAATCCTTCCTAATCACTCCGTCCATTCCCCTGGGGTCCCACTGTCTGATTCTTTCCTTCCATGATTTGTATTTCAGCATATGCTGAATAACCCCTGGCTCTGGGACTATTTAGAAAGGTTAAGGAAGGGATCTTTCTTGACAATATGCCACCAAATTTGCAGCTGAAACCTAAATCACAAAATCCAGAAGACCCACCCCTCCTTCCTTAGCATTAACAAGCAGCTTTTTAGATGCAGTCTGTGGGAGATTAGTCCCAAAAAGGATGTGATTGACTTCTACAGCTTACTGGATAATTGGAAATTTTGCATCTTGGACAGATGTTTTGTGTAAAAAAAAAATACACACACACACACACACACACACACACACACACACACACACACACACACACACACACACACACATTTTCTTTTTTTATATATGCAGACAAAACATCACAGCAGTCACTCTTGCTAGAAGGGGAAGGAACAATGATCTCTAATATTGAAAGGCTACCTCATTTGTGTCAGCAGGGGGATTTATATTAATTTCTATCAGCTTTCTTGTAATACAGTTGGATTCCTATGCATTTCAACAAGAGCTAAATTGGGATGAGCCCATCTTGAATTGCTGTCATTTGTTGTAAGCCCATCTGATTCAAGGGAGAATAGTGATGATTTAGATGGGTTTATATGAAGATCTGATAAGACAGCAAATTACCAACAATTGCATCTCTTTTAGAAGAATCTTTGTGGGGTTTCCAAACCACAGGACATTGTCATCTGCAAAGCAGGCTAAAAAGGTAAGTTTTTGGGGTGACATGGATGCCCCAGTAGTTAGTTCTTTTTTATTTGACTATCTAAAGTTTCATTCACCAGAATAAATTACATGGAAGGAGAGAGGACATCCCAAAAGGTCCTGGTAGACAGGCTAATCAAAGAATAGACAACACCATTAGCAATCACTTGTGTTAGGGGTTTACTGTACAGTAACTGACATATCTTCAAAAAATAACATTTAAAGCCAAAACCATTCATAGCGTTACATAGAAAAGATTGCTGTTGGGAGTCAAATACTTTGTGTAGCTTGGTTACAATGGCCATTAAAGGGAATTCTTCAGTTCTGGAGATCATTACCCGATTCATTCAAAGACCTCCCTGCCTCCTCTTTGCAAACCTTCCTGCGAGATGTGAACCAAGCAAAGGGCGTCTTTCTCCAGCCTGACAGCTAAAACTTTATAGAGTAAATTTTAGTTTCTAACAAGAATGAGATTGGTCTGAATCTTGGGTTGTGAGATTCAGCTCCTCTCCCTTAGGCAAAAGGATTACTTATACCAAACCACTTCTCAATGGCAACTGCCTGACCATGCCTCTTGCTGCATCTCAAGGGCTGGGACAGCCAAGACATTCAGTAAGTATTTGTAAAATGCTACAGAAAGGCCATCAGGTCCCAGGGCTTTCCCACTTAGTAGTTTCCTTATACAATTCAGAATGTATTTTTTTTCTAATTTGTTTATTTAAGTGAAATATTTAATTTTCAGTAAGCTGTGGAATCCGAATTTTGTAAGAGGCAGTATACAATTCAAGTGAACATACTAACAGAGATAGAGACTTTTTTTTGTGTTTTGTTTTTGAGGGCCTTTGTTTAGTCCTCATACTGTGGAAGCTGGCAAGTATGCCTTATGTTCTTCTCCAGATCCCAGTATGTGGTCTTCCAATTAAGTTACTGTGAAGCTGACATGGGTGAATGCTCTGTCTTAGAATTATTGCAGGAGCATCCCTTTTTGCATTGATAGCAAAATGTAGGTAATGTATTTTTTATCTATGAGAAGATATACACTGTAAGTGTCATTGCTTCAGGAATCTTACACAATTTGGAATGTTGCCTTAGGCATAGGTCGGCCACTCTTCGGTCAAATATTTTCAGCAACTAGGCATCACTTGCTTGCATGGTTGCAGTATGGCCTTTATAAGTACATAGGTAAATACTAGGCTAGCTGTCCTTGTGGGCAGTTTTAAACCTAACCAGTGTCCCTTTTTGTGCTCAAATTAACCTCTCCCATTTGGTTAGAGATTGGCCTTATCCCATCCCGAGGTTGATAATTATATATTATGCTTAATGAGAGTAACTGAGATCATGCCATTAATAATTTGAGAGGACCCTTGCATGGGAAAAAGCATTTAGGAGCTGCCTCTTTCCTTTAGTAGTACAGAGGGCAATTCTGGGATAAATTATCTGGTTCCCATCCATAGACACAAGTTGCAGTTGAATATGGACAGGAATGTACTTTGTTTTATGCGGATAGGGTGTCTGTTCCAGAGCAGTGACATCCTGTGCAAGATATACCTGTCCTTCCAAACTGTTCTGTTGATGTTGCAGAAGAGGTTTCTGATGCCATTTGACTTGCTGATGTGCTGTAACTCCCATCAGTATAGGGTTAGAGGATGCTTTGTATGCCAGATATGGGTCACCTGTTAGCAGTCTATAGGATGCCTTTAATTTTGCTGCTGGAATTCAGCTGCTTCTCCCTTTTATTTCATCAGTCCACTGGTCCCGTCAGGCTTACAGTTTGGTCGGTGGTAAATGTTTTTTTCCTGCTTTCTTTGAGCATTTTGAGGAAGAAAATGAAAAAAAAACTGTTGCAAAGGGTTAAGGATGTGAGCTGTTAACGATCTGTTTCCTGTAGTCAAAAGTTTAATTCCCTCAGCTTCTATTAATTTTTTTTTTGTGTGTCACTTAATGAAGCTGTACTCTGATGCATTTGGGAAACAGGCCTGGGCTCCTTTGTGACCTCCTGTACCGCATAGTAACTGTTTATGCACCTGTTCTTTTTTTTATATATTCTGGACCTTATAAATAAGGTCCTTTGAGATAACTGATATCAGAATCATCCTAAAAAAATACCTGTATATTGTTTGTTTGATTTGTCTGGTGGAGGTAATGAAGTAAATACTTGTGGTCACTGCTTATTTTGTTAAGAAAATGATTACCTAGAAAAGTCAGGAATTTGATAACCATTAAACAAGGCTAGTATTGCTGCTGCTAATGTTAGTGCTTTCAGATCACCTTGGAAACAAACGCGCGCATACACACATAGAAGTCTAAGAAAAGAAAGTGAATGGAAACTAAATCTCCAGATTACAGACCAAAAGGTACTTATCAGCTTTTAAAGTGGGACTTTCTCCCTTTTCACACTGTTTGACGGTTTAAGTTTGCTGTTTTTTCCTCATCTCCCTACAACCTATATTTTTTCTCTGAAGTGTATAGGAGAAGAAGAGGCGGGATGGATTTTTTCACTAAAAGTGATGCATCCTCAAAGACCCAGCCATTAGAAACATTTGAAAATAGTGGAAAGCAAGCCTCAGTTCCTGAACGTGTGTCCACGTTCAGGTCCTATATCTGAACAAGTCACATCTTTGGAGATCTTTATTTTATTTTCTCTTATTTATCTGTGAATTCCCAGCAGTAGTGGTGTGAATGTCAAGGGAGGTGGATGTCAGTTGAGCAGGTGCTTATTTTCAAGCAGACTAGATTTTATAGAGAGTGGGACACATCTGGCGCCCATTAGCCCATATTGCAAACCTTGATGATGTTCTTCCTTAAGTCACTGTTGCAGTATACAAAGCTGTTGGGTTATCTTGCCAAATAACCTGACATCCTGCCGGGAAACCAAAACCTTCCTTAGAATTATATGTCAGACATATAACCTAAGCCCAGGGGAGTAATGGTATAGGTTCATAAGTTCATACTAGGCTATCTGCCCTAGGGCATTTATAAGCCTAGCCAAAGTGTGTTTGGCTTTCGCCACCCATTTTAAATGAATTTTGCTATGCCCTTTTTCGAGGTTAGTATACTGTGCCTCTGTCTAACAGTGACACAGAAGTGATACCCGGGGTAAACCTACGATCTCCCATCCACTCATCAAGATTCCTCTTGAAGAGAGTCAATGAGGGACTCTGCCTAACCTGGACTGGGATTTTATTCCAGAGTGAAGGGAGCCTCTGGGTTATGAATCTGTCCCTCCAGCATGTCCTATTTATTTCAGTGCTGAGGTTCAAGTCTCTCGAGCGTGTAGCTCGATGGGATTTGGATTTTCTGAGGTGCAGCATGTCCATTAATTCCGGGTTGGACATGGCTTTATACGTCAGGCACAGATCGCCTCTGAGCAGGCTGTATGCCACTGAGTAGAGCTGGAGTTTCTTTAACCGGGCAGCATATGGCATCTGTTTGAGCCCTTTGATCCTGTTGGTGAGGTACTTTTGGGGTCTTTCCAGTTGCTGCAGGTGTCTGGTAAGGTACATCCCAAAAGGGGCATTGTACTCAATTATGGGCCTGATGAGGGATGAGTAAAGAGGCATGATGACCTCCCCTGATCTAGATGTGAATCCCTTCATGATTAGGTGGGCTATATAAAATGTTTTTCTAACCACTTTGGCCACGTGGTTGTCAAATGAGAGATTGCTATAAACTTGGGTCCCCAGGTCCCTAATTACTTCTTCTGTACTTAATGGATTACCACCTATGTGGTAATTTGTGGGCACTGTTTTTGCCAAAGGGATGACTATACACTTTTTGGCATTTAGCTTGAGGCCATGGCTCTGGCACCAGTTGTCTGTTTCCATGAGGCCCTTTTGGAGGATGCTTGTGTCGGCTGGAAAGTCGATTATGGCGCCCAGTTTGCAGTTATCTGCGAACTTGGTCAGCCACAGTCCTTCCATGTTGGCCTGTACCTCCGAAAAATATATACCGAATAAGAGAGGTCCCAGGACTGAGCCTTGTGGGATGCCACTTGTCACTGGTTTGGAGTCTGACATGGCTCCAGCAATTCTAACCATGTGGATTCTGTCCTTGAGCCAGTTTGCAACCCATCTAGTGACATAGGGGTTTATATTTAAGCTGGTGAGCTTATCTATAATGCCCGAGTGGGGTATTGTATCAAAGGCTTTTGCGAGGTCCAGGTAGGCTGTGTGGACCACCTTCCCCTCGTCAATGGCCTTGGTGACTGTTTCAAAGAAATCAACCAGGTTTAAGAGGCAGGATCTGCCCTTAACAAAGCCGAACTAGGTAGGATCCAGTGTCTGTAGGTCCTCAATATCTTTATTTATGAGGTCCATGATGATCCTTTCCATAGCTTTGCAGACCAAGCTAGTCAGGCTTATGGGGCGATAGTTTCCAGGGTCCGTTGAGGCACCACCTTCGTGGAGAGGGGCCACTGTTGCTGTACGCCAGTCTTTGGGTACATATCCTGTAGTAAGACTGAGATTGAACAGTAGTTTTATGTTTGGTTTTAGCTCTTCTTGGAGTTCATGTAGGACGCAGCCCGGTACACCGTCTGGTCCCATTGATGCTGTGTTTTTTGCTTTGGAGAGGGCAGCTCTTACCTGAGCATCTGAGATGTCAGGGGGGCAGCACTCTGCTGGGATAGATATTTGCCCTTTTGGTGGGGGGGGGGGGAGTTTGCTCTGAACCTGTCAGCTAGGATGTTGGCAATGTCTGTGGGTTTGGTGTATTTTTTGTCATTTTGCACTAATTCTGAGCATATCTGGGAATTCCCACCCAGGTTCCTAACATAACTAAAGAAAGCCTTGTGATTATCCTTAGTGCCCTGTGCAATTTCTCTCTCGAAGCTGGCCTTAGACAATTTTATGAGTGCCCGTAGCTGTCTCACTGTCAATCCAAATGCAGATCTTGCACCCTGTCTGTTCTACGCATGGTCATCAGTACTGTTTGCCTTCACTGTTTGTAGCTGTATTAGCTGTCAGGAGGGGAAAGAGCAAATGGAGTAGGCAGATTCCCTAAAAGGATTTCCATTCCCTTTGACTTTTCTATTTAGATGCAAAACACGACCACAAAAATTGCACGATCTGTCAGTCCTTTGTTCCCCAGACCATAATAAAATGTTTGTCTCTTAATTCCTACTTGGAAATTCAGCAGTGTAAATGCCTCATCCAAATAAAGGCAATGGACCTTTCTCTTCCTGATATTGCCCCCGCTGCATTCAAAAGAAAAAGTTTGAGGTCAAGGCCTGATATTATGACTGCCCATTTAGTCAGATGGACCAGCAGTGCACCAGACATCTGCTCATATTTCCACTACCACAACTTCGCTGGAGGCTGGTATGGCTTCTGGGGTTCTTACATCCAGAATTACTGAAGCTGTTGATAATGGTAAGAAGGGGAGCCATGCTTAATTTCTGAAGGACCCAAAAGCATTCAGCAAATCCTTGTTAGAAGAAAATTCCTGGATCTCTCCTCAAGGTTTGGATCCTTCTCGTGTAGTCAAAGTGGATGTCGCACTTAGAAAAAAAAATGAAACCAAAGATTAAAAATGCTCCTTCACCCCAGATGTCCAAAGAAAAGAAGTGATTGGATTTTTCACAGGGCTTGTTTAAGACCATAACACTCAGGCCATCATCCTTTGCAGGATATGCTACTACTGCTGCTGTTTCTCCTCCCATGGACACCACTTCTGAAGATAATGAGAATGAATTCCACGTAGATGAGCACTCTTTAGCCTATTCACCCCAAATCCGTTTGTCAGGCCAGGTGGCTTGAAGGATGACTATTCCCATTCGCTTGACATCCCTGTGTAAGAAGCTTACTTTTGTTTAAACTGTTAATATGATGAAGCATTTTGAATGGGAATCTAAATAGATTTTAAGTTCAATAGAGATGCTATAGACTCTTGGAAGTAGACACCTGTACTCCTGTACCCCTGTTCTAGAAGCTTTCCTGTATGCTTTTGCATCCACTTCCACTGCACTAGACTCCCAGCCACCAGTACCCAAAAGGCCTGACAGGTTATACAAGGTACCCAAGGACTTGAAATTTCTTTGAAAAGATTCTGTGGCAGATTCCTCTGTGTTTTCCACATCAGCAGATAAGACATCTGTTACATTCCAGGACAAACCAGACAGGGACTCGAGATCTAGGAGGCCTCCTTTCCCAGACAAGTCTACCTGACTAACTTCTGCCACTCCACATCCATTTCTCTCTTCCCCTATCCAAAATGCTCACTTTCATCCCTGAAAAAAATGGCTACTCATCACTTCAGTCAAATGAGATGCACAGTGACCTGGAAAGAAGTTTCTCCTTTCATTGTCATCCCTTTTCTTTCACAAAGTCACATACAATTGCTCTATCCCATATTTCAAATCCTGCTAAAGCAGGGTGCAATACAGCTGGTGCTTCCACAATATCCGGGAAAAGGATTATATGCCAGACTAGTCCTCATCCCAAGAAAAGAGGAGACTGAGAACCAATTCTGGACCTCTCCAACCTCAACACCTTTCTCCATGTTTCATCTTTCAAGATGTTATCCCTGCAAACTCTGCTTCCATTTGTCTATCCTGATGTCTTTGGAACTAAACTATGCCTAGCTTCATATTCCTATTCACTCTGCTTACACTACATTTCTGAGGTTTTCTATTGACTCCTCACAGTTTCGCCTCTCTGCTTTGACTTTTGGACTTTTTACAGCCCCCCAGAGTCTTCAAAAAGTGTCACCCCAGTAATAGCTTACGGCAGGATTTTGGAAATCCAGATAATTCCTTTATTTGGATGACCTGTTAATACAGGCTGCTTCTCACCAGATACTCTTGATTCATCTCAAATTCACCATGGCTCCATTTCAGGCCCTGGGTTTCAAAATCTTTCTGAAAAGTCAGCAATGAAACCAACCCAGGACCTGTTTTTCTTGGGATGTAGACTAGACACCAATCCAATGCAGGCCTTCCTTCCGCCAGGCAAAGTGCAAAGCCTAACCAGCTATTTTCCTTTCTGTTCTTCCTCTTCAGTCCTGTACTGCAATGGAGATGCTTTGAGCACTGTGATTCATGGCAGCAACCATCCCCATTGGCCCCCTTTGCCAGACTTCATATGAGGAAGCTCTAGTAGTACCTGAAATCTACCTGGTCCCAACATTCTCACCCGCTGGACACACAAGTTCCTCTCTTGCCTTGCTTAAAGAAGGAAATAACTATGGTGGATATCCGATAAAGCTAAACTTGAGTCTTCCATTCAAACTGCAGACACCACTCCAGGAGCTGCAAACAGACTCATCAAACAATATATGCGGAGCGTGGATGGGCAACCTGAAAGTTAAGGGGCAATGGCCTACAAATATAAGATCAGAGCACATAAATCTAAAGGAGATGAGGGCAGTAATTCATGCCCTACAGATTTCTTTCCATTCCTGAAAACCAGGTCCATTAAGAGTATTCTTCAGACCTCAAGTCTGAAGAAATTTACATATTTTTAGTAAACGAAAGCGCTAACATACAGTTTTTGTTTCCTAGCGTGGTGCTTTTTCCATGTTTTATTTTTTATTAAGACAAAAGATCTTGTTACTTTAAACTTTAAGTTGTCCACTTTATTCAAAGAAGAATTGCTTTGTGTTGTCATTGTTTGATTTTGAGTGTGCGTACATTGTACTGTGGTTAGTTGTCTGCCTGCAGAATGCCTATAGGAATACAACAGTGGATTACTTTGAACAAAGAGGCTTTTCCTTTTCTTTGCAACAGTAGTCAGTAGGACGTCTGCTGTTACAGGAATTTCTTACACAACAGCGCTGTCTTCATAAGATCAGTTTCAGTACTACTTACAGATGGTATTTATCAGCTAGGCTACCAATATGTCCATCCAGTGTACAAAGCTTAGGTTCTTTCCTCATGAGCTGCATGTCCATTATTGGCACAAGCTGATGTGCTACTAGAGGGACATATCGACATGCCAAAAACCCAGAACTTTCTAGTTACTAGTCCATGTATGCAGACTTCTTTCAGTGTTTTGTTTAGTAATATGTTGTGGCTGACTTCATTACAGAGACTTAGACAGATAAGTACCACATTGGGGACTCTTCTTGTGTTTATTTTTCTGTGAGAAATGTGCGTGATCAGTCAGAAAAAAAAGGGAAGTGTGCGAGTGGGCATCACATTTCTTAAAAAAGGCTCCCACTTAAGCTGCTTGTTTTGTCGTGGAGCAGAACACAGTGTAAAACTGATGATGTGATAGTGTTCAATCTCGCCGTTTGTTCTTACACATGGGGGTTCGGAGCCGATCCTCGGCTCCGTGTCGGCCGCTTGCAAGCTCTGCATCGAGAAGAAGCTCGAGACAATCTAATACCCACAATCCCCCTCTGCCTTTACCTCAGATCTAGTTTGCCGCTGCTGCGTTCGCATCGCTGGGAGCTAGCTCGAGCATCTTCAGATAAGATATAACTTATTTTTTTTGTTATATTTTAGAAAAAGTTGTTCTGAAAGTACCTTTAGGTATACTTAGTGTATGAGAGTGTGTAGGTAGAATTCTCGGTACCGTTAAATTTAATTTATCTGGTTAGAGTTTTCGGGGCCTACTACCCCTTTCTAAATTTCCATTTCCCCTGATATCAACGTTTCTCCAGAAAGCCAGAAACCTACACAGGACAATAATCCTCATTGCTCCATTCTTGCCTCGTCAAATTTGGTTTCCCTTCCTGAAGACACACTGCATTCGGGGACCCTGGATCCTGGACCCAGAGCCAGATCTATTGACTCACTCGTCAGGGGCTCCCCATCCCGCGCTCTTGTCCCTCCATCTAGCAGCTTGGCTGCTCCAATTCCCAACTTAGCCAGGTCTGATCTTCTTTCGCCGACAGTTCAGAATATATTAGTGGCTTCTCATAAAGCTTCCACTACTAAAACATATTCTAGTAAATGGAAGCGATTTGTATTCTGGGCGAATACACAGCAAGTGGATCCTTTTATAGCTCCTTTGAATAAAATATTAGAGTTTTTAACAGACTTGTTCCATCAGGGGGCTTCTCCTGCCACATTAAGAGTTCAATTGGCTGCCATTTCTAATTTCCATGTGGAAGAATGTGGGGCTCCTGTTATGGCAGACTTTGTAAAGCCTTTTTAAAAGGGGCTTTTCATATTAGACCACCAATTAGATCTCCTACGTCACCTTGGAGTCTAAACTTATTGTTATCTAAATTAATGTTGCCCCCCTTTGAACCAGCCTCCTCTTGCCCATTGAAATTTTTGTCTTGGAAGACTCTCTTTTTGGTAGCCATTACATCCGCCAGGCGAGTATCTGAACTTCAAGCTCTCTCCATTAAGCACCCTTATTTGATCTTTCACTCTGACAGAGTTTCTCTTCGAACTAATTCATCCTTCCTTCCTAAAGTTTGTTCTATTAATAATATTAATCAGTCCATTGAATTACCCAAGGATCTTTCCCAGGCACACAGGGTGATGCCCCTTCTAGAGGCAGAGGAGGGGGCAGAGGTGGAAGACGCCGCCCTGGCGGCAGAGGGGGTCCGCAGAATCAAGGTGACAGGGATACACTCCCTGGTAAACCTTTCCAGCACTCCTGAGAGGAGGCCCGACTGTCCTGCTCTGGAGGCAGTTGGGGGTCGCTTAGCTTTATACCCTCAGGCCTGGCAAAGCATAACTACAGACAAGTGGGTAAAAAGCGTGGTTACCAGAGGTTACAATATACCCTTTCTATCCCATCCCATACCAAAGAAAAGACTCCCAGATGTACCGCCCCATCTGCGAGAGCCAGCAGCTATAGAAATTTCAAAGCTGCTAGAAAAAAGTCATCCAACCAGTCCCAGCGGACCAGCAAGGATTCGGGACTTACTCAAGGTTCTTTTTAGTTCCAAAGAAAACAGGGGACTGGAGGCCCATTCTGGGCCTAAGCGACCTCAATACCTTCGTCAAGAAAGAAAAGTTCCGAATGGTCACGCTTCAATCGATCCTTCCATTCGTACAGAAGGACGACTGGATGTGCTCAATAGATCTGAAGGATGCATACTACCACATCAAAATGGCCAGGGCATCCAGAGATCATTTGCGCTTCCGGCTGGGTGCCAGTCACTTTCAATTTCGAGCCCTGCCCTTTGGTCTGACCTCAGCCCCCAGGGTCTTCACCAAATGCATGGCAGTGGTAGCGTCTCACTTGAGACGCCAAGGATTCCAGGTGTTTCCGTATCTGGACGACTGGCTCCTTTCTGCCACCACCCAGCGTCAACTAGTACAAGCCAGAGACTATACTCTTCAACTGTGTGTTCACCTAGGAATTTCCGTAAACTTCGGAAAATCCTTACTACAGCCATCACAGAGTATCTTGTTCATAGGAGCGGAATTAAACACACATCAGTTAATTCTAAGACTTCCTCCAGAAAGGATACTTTCACTTCAGACTCACATACGTCTTCTTCTCTTGTCCAGGAAATCCCCAGCAAAACTGGTACTGAAGGTTTTGGGACTCATGTCAACTTCTCTTATTGCAATACCCTTGGGAAGGCTGCACATGAGAGTCCTACAATGGCTACTGTTTGCACAATGGTCGTTCCAACAACTACCTCTAACATCAGGACAAGACTTACTTAACAAAAGGAGTTCCAGTGGACGCTATGGTGGTGGCAGCGGCCACGAAAAAGGAGATGTCGGAATCTTCCTCATCTGTCCATCCCCCTAATAAAGATTCTAGGACTATGGACAGGTATGGGAAGTGCATTTTTAGTTCAGCGGCTTTTTCCATGCGATCCCTGAACTATTTGACCCACTTTACACAACTACAGAGGGATCTAGTCAAAGAGTTGGGAGATACCCTCCAGGGTACTACAGATGCTGCTGTCTCAGAGAAAGTGACAGCGCAACTTAATACCCTTACATCCATTGTGAACTCGTCCATGAGGCTGATCTCTTACGCAGCCGAAGGTTCGAGTAGGGCAGCAGCTTCAGCGATTGCTCTTCGCAGACAATCCTGGATGCGCTTGTGTTCATTTGCGGAAGCCTTCAAGTCTTCCTTTACTAACGCCCCATTTGACGGTGCCACTCTCTTTGGCCCCAAAGTAAAGGAGACCCTTACCCGGTGTGAACAGGAGGGAAAGACTCTGTCTGCTGTCGGAGTCCGTTTTTCCACCCCAACCAGACCGCACCCCAAAGGGCAACGTGGTGGAAAAATGTGCACGCCTACAGTTATGGTGACCACGGACGCTTCCCTGATAGGGTGGGGGGGCATCTTTCAGGGACAGACAGTCCAAGGCGAATGGACCAATTTGGAGTACAATCTGCACATCAATGTTCTAGAGTTGAGGGCAGTGTTTCTAGCGTTGCAACACTTTGCTCCCCTTCTTCCTCTGGGAACTATTGCAGTTCAGACGGACAACATGTCGGTAGTCTGGTACATAAACAAACAAGGGGGAACCAAGTCCTATCAGCTATGCAGAGGCCATGAGAATCTGGCAATGGGCGAGTCCACGGGTCGCTTTCCAATAGCAACGCACATCCCGGGGTCATCCAGCGTCATAGCCGACAGGCTGAGCAGAGCAATTCTGTTACCGCACGAGTGGTCCCTAAAACAGTCAGTTGCGAAAAAGATTTTTCGCACGTGGGGCCAGCCTTCCTGCGATCTATTTGCGTCTCCAATGAACGCCAAATGCAGGAGCTACTTTGCCCTATTACCCCCTCCAGGGGAAGTCCCCAGGGACGCACTGATTCACGATTGGCCCCCGGGACTCCTGTACGCATTTCCTCACCTTCTTCAAGAATCACTCCAACAAAATGGAGTATATGTTGCACAAATTAGATGTTCACAGACAGCTAAGGTTTTACTTGGATAGAACAAAAGATCACAGAAAAACTGATCAACTTTTTGTGGCCTTTGCTGATAACAGGAAAGGAGTAGCGGTTACCAAAAGAACTCTTTCTAAGTGGTTAACGGATTGTATAATCTATGTCTATGATTCTTCAAATCAAACTCTTTTGCACAAACCCAAAGGACATTCCACAAGATCAGTGTCTACATCCCTGGCTCATGCAGCCCGCCTACCACTAGGCGCTATTTGTGCGGCTGCTACTTGGTCTAAGCCACATACATTCATTTCTCATTATAAGGTAGACAAGGTTTCTAGGGACAGGGCAACCTTTGGTTCCACTGTGCTCAAGAACGTCCTTCCGTGAGTTCCTCAGGAACAAGGAGCTAGGGGCGCTACCCATGTGTAAGAACAAGCGAGATTGAACACTATCACATACAGAAGTTATGTCCTTACCATAACGTTCCATGTGGAGTGTTCATCTGCCTTGTCTACATTCCCCTCCGCCCTTAGGTAGAGCGGTCAGTTTTTGGTGCCTGGCCTGGGGCATTCTGCTTCTGCTTTGCAGTTGTTGTGTATATAGTTGACATGTATATATATGTGTATGTGTCTATATATATATATATATATATATATATATATATATATAGACTCTTAGTTCTGTGCATGTGTGATGTAAGCATGAGTGTGCTCTCTCTGGAGACTGGTTTGCTTGCAAACTAGATCTGAGGTAAAGGCAGAGGGGGATTGTGGGTATTAGATTGTCTCGAGCTTCTTCTCGATGCAGAGCTTGCAAGCGGCCGACACGGAGCCGAGGATCGGCTCCGAACCCCCATGTGTAAGAACAAAGGCGAGATGAACACTCCACATGGAACGTTATGGTAAGGACATAACTTCTATTTCTTTGTGTTTCACTGTTGCAGTCATCACACTTGGGTTATCTGCCTGCAGGTAGCCCTCGGTCGGCCCAAATACCAGAAACTTAGTATTTCTGCTTTGGATGCTGTCGCTTCTTCCATGACGTCAGGGGTATAAAAACAGGCAGCCTACGCATTACATCAGTCTTTCTTGCCTTGGAGGAGCCTGAAGCAGAAGCAGTTTGCAAGTGCTGGTCGGCCGCTACCTGAATTTTTCATTTTAGAGTTGAGTAATCCTGAAGTCTTCTAAAGCTAAGGACCCCGTTGGGGATCCTTTTTTCTTCCTCTAACCGATGTCAGAAAAAGTTAACAATTGTCTTGCCTGTGGAAAGCAAATACCTCACAGAGATTTTCATTCTTACTGAGTCACCTGTTTAGGCCCAGACCATGACGTTCCTTGCTGTTGGTTTTGTGCCTTAACGCCCAAACCATTCATTGTCCGGCTATCTTTGTCACTAAATTCTTTCGCTCTCGATCTCCGTATTCTGAAATGGCTTCGGTAAGCCATCCGACAACCGATCTTCCAAACAAACGTAAAGATAGACAGACCGCATAGGTCCAAAACTGCTGACGACGCTTCCGTTAAGCTAGTCGCCAGTCCGGTACTCAGTGAGGCACCTTTGCAGCCCCTGATGCCTGCTTCCATGGATTCGCAGGCCTCTGCTGAGACCCATTCGGAGTCCGGTATGCCGCGAGATGCTTCTTCGACTATGGAACTAGTGGATGTCTCTACCTTAGATGGGTCCAGAGCCGCTCTACAGGCACCGGCTTCTGAGGGAGTTTTTCATCTTACCGATGTTCAAATCAAACCAACTTCTTTTTTAATCAAAACTACCGAGTTTCTTAGGCCCAGAGTATGGACTACACCTAAATAACCGATGACCAAGGTGCATGCTCGGCACCCATGCCACAAAAACAAATGCTTAGAATGGTGAAGACCTTATTACGCTGATTAGCGGAAGCCAGCCTTCCCCAGCTAAGAGACAGAGACTCCAGTCCCCTTCAGGTTCTGCAGACCAGGAGTCCGATGACTCTGACCTTTCTGATTGTGAAGACATGCCCTTATCCTCCCATGAGGAATTCAGATGCAGAGGAATCCATTCCCTCTGCCTCCCCTCCAGAGGATTTCTCTTTTGATGAAACATTGCATACTTTGAGAGCATTTCCATTGGGAATGCCAAGACCATCCTCAGTCCAAAAAGAGACTCAGAGAATTTTTAGAGTTGCCTCAGTGCAGGCCTTTAGCTATACCCCCTGTCCTGAATGTTGTGGATGATGTTTTCATGGAATCCAGTCTTACTCCAGACACTTTACCTCTGGCCCCTAGGAAACCAGGTACTGCAGAGTACTTGATTCTCACAAGTTTCTTTTCAAGAATCCTACTGTTGATCCAGAAATCATTTCCCAGGGACCTAAAGGTATTTAGGCTATTACAGCCAAAAATGTTATCCCTTCGGACAGGGATTCCAGAGCTTTGGACAGATGGGGTAAGAAGGTATATACCTCTGCAACTCTTGCTATCAGGGCAATGAATTGCCAGTTTCACATGCTGAAATACCAGCAACATATTATGGAACTTATTAAACAAAGAGTGGTAATTTTTCCAGATTGTGTAGAAAATAAAGAATTGCAGGAGCTTATGTACTCTGCAAACCAAGTTAGTAAGCATACTGTGCAGTGTGGCTTTGATGCCCTGGAAGCGTCTTGCAGGGCAGCAGTCACTGGTACTGTACTGAGAAGACATGCTTGGCTGAAGGAGCAGGCCTTGCCAGATCATGTCAAATTTAAATTACTAAACGCTCCTTTAAATAAGGACTGTTTGGCACCAAAGCAGAAGTTGTGCTTAAAAAGATGGAGAAAAAGGCTAAATCTATGGAAACTGTTAAAGAATTCCTACAAATGCAGCCACCTAAATTCAGTAGGCATTGCCCTTCAGAATACTGGTCCTTTCCAGACCTTCCCAAACAAGATCCAAGGGAAACAAACCACCCAGACTACAGTCGCTGGGTATGCAGAGATCTAAGCAATGGAGCACCCCTACCCCTAGAGCAGGAAGTGGTAAGCCACCTCCTTAAGGAAAAAGCACACAATGACTTCTCAACTCTCCCAGCCCTGCCCAATTGCTTGTGCCCCTAGGAGGAAGAGTTTCCCTTCATGCAAAAAAATGGATGTCCATCACTCAGGACTGATGGGTCCTCAACGTTGTAACCCAGGGGTACAAATTTTATTTCCATTCACTGCCAAGGAGAGCACCCACCACCGCTTGGGACCTTAACTTTGTTCTGGAAAAGCTCACGCTTCCCCCTTTTGAACCTGCTGCTTCAGCAGAGTTAAAATTCCTCTCTTGGAAAACAGCCTTGCTTCTAGCCATCACTTCAGCTAGAAGAGTGTCTGAGTTACAAACACTGATGGCCGTGGAACCCTTCATTATTTTCCATGCTGACAGGTTTTCCGTCAGAACTAACCCTTCCTTTATGCCTAAAATGGTGTCCAGTGTGGCTCTCAATCAATCCATCGATTTGCCAACCTTCTTCCCTAATCCTCAAAATAAAGGGTAAAGGATCCTGCACTTCTTGGACGTGCACAGACAGCTCAGGTTCTGCCTTGATAGGACTAAACCTTTCAGAAAATATGACTAGCTGCTAGTCAGCTTTGCACAGGGGCAGAGGGGCAAGGCCATTTCAAAACAAACCATTTCCAAATGGATAACACACTGCATCCATTTCTGCTACATGCACCATGGAAAACCAACCCCACAGGGGGTCAGAACACATTCCACTAGAGCTACATCTACCTCTTCAGCATTTCTCAGGGGAGTCCCTACAAGGGACATACTGGAAGCTGCTACCTAGTTCTGTACACACGTTCACCAAGCATTACCACCTGCATAGTACAGTTGTGTACACTTAACATAAATGTAGATGGTCAAGTGTATTCATTGTTGCAGTCCTGGTTTCCCTCGCTCCAGCCCCCGGGTTTTCTCTGTCTCTTATCTCTCCTCTCTATGGTTATTCCTACTGGTATTGGTATTTACTTTTTGCTGGTTGTGTTTTCCCTCACCATATACTAGCTCCCTATTTGGGGGCTCCTGACATTTGGGGCAAGAAAAACTGATGTAATGGTGTCTGCTGCCTATTTTTATACCCCTGACAACCTGACGTCATGGAAAAAGTGGCAGCATCTAATGCAGAAATACTAAGTCTCTGGTATTTGGGCTGACTGAGGGCTACCTGCAGGCAGATAACCAAAGTGTGATGACTGCAACAGTGAATACACTCGAACATCTACATTTATGGTACGTGTACTCAACTGTACTTTCTTTTTGTCTGGCATTCATTCCTAAAACTGTCCAGTTGTAGACATGACTATCTTAAAACTTACCTTGAAAGCAGACACACATTTTCTGATATCATTCCTCAATTAAAAAAGAAAAAAGAAATTCAAGTCTAATTTTGGGTTGAATCAAACCATACTTCCACTTCTCATTGTCTGAGATGGGCAACTACACTGAGGTACTTTTGTGGTCTTTGGCCCATTTGTTTGCTTCTCCTGGGCTGTCTAATATTGCCCCTTTGGAGGCTGTTATGCCTAAGGAATTTGGCATGTGTAGTGAGACCAGACATCTGGCTGAATTAGCTTGGAAGGGAGAATCTAGGTTAGCATTAACTGAGGGAAAAAGTAGTATTCGCAAGGACATTCTGGGCCCTAGCATGAAAGTCAGACCTTCCAACCCCCCCCCCCCCCGAACCATACATCTGGATTTTCCCCATAAATATAGAAAAAGAAATCTGTCCTTATTCTAGTCAGAAGTGAAGGAAAGGTGACTGGCTTAATTTTACTCAGGGTCTTTTCAGAACCTTCAAGCCTTTGTTCAGCCACCTTCCTTCTCTTCTCCTTCTGAAATGGAAATTAGATTCTTCTGAAGAGGAGGAAGACATTTCTTCAGACTGAGGGTTTAGATTATGCCTCAGGTTCCTCCTCCTTCAGTATATGAAACAGATGCTGAAGACACATTATCTTTAGATTCTCCTAACAAAGATATTTCCTTTGTAAAGATGAATTGCTCATTTAAATGGGAAGGCAGAGGATAGATGCTCACAAACCTGTTGTCCTTGTTTTGGTAACATTAGAAGATATTTTTATTTGGCTACTGCCTCATCTCCTGACGCCCAAATTCCAACCCACAAAACCACAAGCAAATTTTGCAGACTTCTTGACCCTCATAAATATCTTTACAAAAACCCCATGGCTTATCCAGATGGCCTATCTCCAGTTTCATACAAAGGACCAGGACTTATCCTTCCACCAGTCATATTCCTAATGACAAAGACAGTAGAGCTGTAGAGATACGGAATGAATGTTTATACCTTTACCACATCATCATTCAGACCAGTTAGTTAACAAGCTCGTGTCAAAATATCTCTTAGCTGTTTTGGACAGTATAGGACAGGCTGTCGCTAACATTCATAATGCTAATGTTAAAGATAACCTTCTAGCCATGCTTCATTGAGCCCCACAGCTAATGGTTTCAGTGCTGTTGATGCTGCTTCAATAGCAGCTGCCAATGACTCTCTGTATTGTGGAGTCCTGCATGGCTAAGGCTTCAGTCCTTTCCAGAAGATGTTGACACTGTTACTAAATGTTCCCTCAGAGAAAAACCTGTTTGGAAGTTCTTCTGCAGAAGTTTTCAAAAAGTTGGATGGTGGAGGAAATGTATTCAAGGTATAAAGCAACTTTTTTCTGTCTCCCTTCCCAAGTTTCAAAGAAATATCCAACTAATTCAAGACTACTCTTTCATAAGCTACCTAAATGCAGACAGCAAAAATCTTTAAAAGGTTATTTTAAAAAGAAATGGCAAGTCCCCAAAAGAATGTCAAATTGATTGTAAGAATGCAATTCACAAAGAAATAATTTCTGACTATCCTCGCTGACCCACCCCACCCCTGTCATCTTCGTCAGAAAATTCCTGAGAAACTTTTTCCTTTCGTTCTAGACTGGAAATGTATCACAGCAGACCCTTGTGTGCTAGACATCATAAAAATTGTTTACAGACTTCAATAGGAATTCTTTCCTGTTTCTATGGAATAGCACAGATTTCCAGAGACTATCAGCACCTTGTTCCTCCAGTCTTTTCAGATTTACTTAATCAGGGGGTCATAGAATCAGTTCTTCGGCATCAGTGAGAAAGTTTTTTATTCAATGCATTTTTTCTTGGTGCCTAGAAAAAACCCATTTTAGATATCTGTTGATACACCTTCATACTCGTTCCAAATGTCAGAATATTAGCATTTCAAACCAAATTTTCCCAGTCCTTCTCTCTGTCCAAGCTTATTTGACCACTCTAGATTTAAAGGATGCTTATCACCACATTTCCATTCACAAGAACTGCAGTGTTTGAGTCTGTGCTTTGGGGTTATATTATTAGTTTACCTTTTTAACATCTGGACTCTGTGCTGTTCCAAGAGTATTTTTCAAATGCCGTGCTATAGTAGTAGCCTAATGTAGACTTCAAGGGATGCACATTTTCCTTGCCTGGATGATTATTTGATATCAGCTCCATCCAGTCAGGAGTGTTGATGGTTGTGGACATCACCAATAATCTTCACCTTCTTAGATTCATACTGCATCTCAAAATGTCTTCCTTGCTACCCCCTCAGAGATTATTGTTCCTGGGATGTCTCCCAGAGATTCTTTAATTACTTTCTTCTTTCCACTTTACTTGGTGCAGGTTTGTTAACTTTATATTCTGAACCTGTCTAAGCAAAAGACTTCAGCAGGGAAATTTCTCAAAAGCAAAGATTTCATGGTCTCATCCGTTCTGATGATGATTCTTGCCAGATGCCACATGAGGGAAGGTACAGTGGTACCTCAAGTCAGTGTTGGCCCAACACTGCCATCTTGCCACTCAGAGAATTCAAATTCTTCACTTTGTAAGGAAGGAATTGGTGAGCTAAACAAGTTGTACCCATTGTGGGAGTTCCATTCTCCCTCTCCCTGAGTCTTTGTCAGGTTGTATCTGCAGCTTTAGACTTTGCTTGGAAAGTCTTCTCCCAAGGTGTCAATTATTAGGAGGTTGATGTATTTCTCTTTATGTTGTGGTCCCTATTCTCAGAGATGATGGCTATTGTCAGTGTCCTGAAAGCAATAAACTGCCTTTGGGCTCCAGGTCTTGTGACTGACCTTGTCAGGTTGTAACAGTGGGTCACCAGCAGCATCTTTGGATGTCCTTCATCTTCTAAAGAACCAGGAAAGGGACAGTAAAAGGGAGAAAAGCTTACAGAAACATCCTGGCCATGGAAATGAAAATGCATTCGTCTTCCAGGCTTCTTTTGTAGAGAATCCTGAGCAGAACAATTTTAGTTGTTTCCTCTTGTTTGGAGGCAAAAAGACCTATTTCAGGGGTTCTCCATTGGTGGACTATTTGCAGGAAGACCTCTATACAGTATCCACTCATGCTGGTCTGCCCTGGATCCACACCTGAAAATAGGTCTTTTTGCCTCCAAACAAGAGGAAACAACTAAAATTGTTCTGCTCAGGATTCTCTACAAAAGAAGCCTGGAAGACTAATGCGTTTTCATTTCCAAGAAGGTCAGTCACCAGATATTACCACACAGGGTAAACTGTCTTACACAGGGTAAAGGATGTCAGATTCATCCAAATCTTCTAACGCTAAATCTAATAGTTTGGGTGATGGCTTTTTGATTCTTTTTAGGCATGTTTGTTCTTGGGGTGTGCTGCAGGTATTTAAGGAGGTAATAAAAACTGCTACTTATCTCTGTTGGCAAAACAAAGTACAGGGCCCATTACAAGCAGGGACACTCCTGATTCTGCTTTACCTGTGTGAACTGCTTTATTCTGGTTTAGTGTATACTTCAATGAAAGTACAGTTCAGTCATTTCTTCCTTTTTGCCATTGGATCCTCCTTTATCTACTGTTTTCCAAGTCAGGCAGTTTCTTAATGAAGTTTTGCTTGTTAGACCACCAAAGAAAAGGTGGCTGTATTAAGGGACTTAAATTATATCCAAGAGAATGTAACCCAAGCTCCATTTGAGCCAGCAGCTAGCATTGCTGTAAAAGTCTTAACTTGGAAGACAGTCGTATTGGTGCCCTTAATCTCCAATGTAAAGGTATCAGAGTTGTAGACCCTTATGGCTGTTGACCTTTCTTAGCCTGTCACAAGGCCGAAATGAATAAACTATTTCTACACGGCTTTCTCATTCTATTCACTTTGTTACACTATCCACTGCAAGGACCTACCTGTTACACTGCCAGCACTGTCACTATTTTAGAAGCACTTTTAAAAGAAATAGACTTTTAAGACCATCTTAGAAGCTGCTACTTGGTTCTCTTTTCACACATGTACCAAATTTTATTAACTGGATGTGTTCTCCAAGCCAAAACTGGATTTGCCAAAGCTGATATGCAAGGTCTCTTGCATTCTGATTCAGCTCCCACCATCCACTCTGCTTAAGCTTTGGGAAGCATCCCATTTGTAAGAAGGTCAGCAGCAGTGGTCCTACGAAGAATGTAGTGCAGTTGTGTAGGTAACTTTACATGATATAAGTTTGTGTAATTACTGTTGCAGTACCTATACTGTCCCTGCGTCCCTCTTGGTAGTCACTACCTTTGGCCAGGTGGCGTATCCTATTCCATTTATTTATTTCCCATTCTAAATTTTCTTCTAGAACTTAAATTAAGAGTTCTAGGGTTCAGCCTTGAACTTTCCTAAGAAAGGTCTGAGTTTTTATACGGGACATCCGTTATATACTAGCACATATGCTTATGCTAAGGGCAGGCATACAGATCATGAAAAAGGAATCTGAGCTTTGTATACTGGCTGGACATGGAGGTTTCCTAGGCAAATCCCATTTGTAAGGAGTTTGGTGATAGTACATCATCATGTCTTTTTTGTCAGATTTCTGACCAACCTTCCTCTCCTCCCCTGCTGTTTTAGCGCCTTAGGTGCTGTATTTTTTTCTGCCTAGTGTGCATTGTTTAGCCTTTTGTATTTGCTTTATTAAGTAAGATTTGATTGCAATTTCTTGTGTGCAGTTTATGAAATAGAATATGTAAACATCTAAGTTATTGCCTTGTTGGTTGTAGTATTTTGATGGACACATCCAAGGAACAAAGTTTAGCAACTATACAGAGTATCGTGATGAAGCATATTTTCTAGAGCAGTGTGACATTTCCACATGGCATTCACGCTGTCCACTTGAAAGCAAAGGCAAAGTGAAATAGTATGGACTTTCAGAAAGTTGAGGTCTGCATCAGGAGTAGACTTTAGAGCTTCTCCCTCCATTTCTGAATCTTATCCAAAAAGAAACATGTAGGTTATTTAAAAAAATAATAAATTTCTGTCGGAAGATGTTCATGGTAAAAGAGGAGGTGTGCTTATTTTGGACTCCATTAGTGTTAGTGAGGGAGCAGCTGTGTTTCTTAGAAGACTGTAACACCGAACCCTTTTATTCCACAGGAGATTTGTTTAGAGATGTATTTGGTGTCCTCCAAACTGGATGTCAGGAACTCCAGACTAGTCTTTCTACTCTGATGTACTACATAGGGCATACTGTTCCCTAGAGGATTACAGAGTGTCAAGTTTTTTTTTGTTTTGTTTTCCTCCCCCAAAGTCCAGCACATATGGTCTCAGTTCTTGCTCCTCCTGTCCCCTAACATCCAATTTTCCAGGCACCTTGATTGACTGACTTTCCTGATTTCAAGCACCATTTCCTTCACTGTTGTCTGTTGACTGTTCAAGCTTGCTGTCAGTGTAAGTGATCATCTCTGACTCTAGTTTCAGTGGCCCGCCCTGATATAAACACAAGTGTCTGCTTTGGTAGCCTTGATTTTGACCTTGTTTGGGTTGATCCCTGCCTCGACAAAAGGGGTCGGTGCTTCAGGGCTGACGTGGCTACCTTCAGACTCGGTCCATCTATTCTCAAGATCAGCCTTTCAACACTTGAAAGTGGGCTTTTGACCTCAATTGAAGAATTGGGGGCTATCTTAATCTTAGAGCCAGTGGGACCCTTTCAGCTTCTGTGCCAGGGTTGGCTTTAGCAGTTCTTGCCTTGGAGTCTGTGAAGACTCATGATTTATGAGATGGTTGAGGCAGGTCATGATGTTGTTTAGGCAGGCATCCGTGCATCAACCTTTGCCTGAGGTGGTCCATGCAGTGGCATTTCATTGTCTGCCTGCTCTTGGACCAACTTTACCATACCTTGGGAATGGGTGATGTCCTTCTGTTCATATGTTGCAGTATTCATAACATGGGGGAGTCCACCACAGTCTGTCCCGAATGTCCGGCCAGTATACAAAAGTCTAAAGCTACTGTTGGGTAATGCAACATCTGCCATAAAGTGACATTGGGTATAAAGCAGACGTCGGCACATACCATTCTCAGAACTTTTCTGCCACCTGTCTGAATGTCATCAATGGTCATTTGCTCGACAGCGAAGCTGTGTATTCCAAATCAGATAAGTGCATTGTTGTTTTTTTTTCTTATTTTTATGTGCTACTGTTTTGCTGAGGTTACATGTCATCTAGGAAGGGCAAGTGTCAGTGTTGACGGCTCTATGCCTTTTTTGTATAAGTCCTACCACAACCATGCTTCCTATACTGTTTGCAAAGCCTCTGTTCCAAAGACCCTTCACAGCCGTCTTGCTTCTCTCAATTTATATTTAGAGAACCAATGCCTCAAGCATTTAGCACTCATCATCATGGAAAGTCAGGTTCTTCAGATGAGCCTGTTCTTAAAAAAGCCAATAAATCTAGGCCTGAAGCTCTGCTGCTGCTCCAGTTCTGGACATCTCTCTTGAAGCCGATGTTGGCCCAGAGACCTGTTCAGAGCAAGGCAGTGATTTTTTTCGTGGTACTGTTTGTAGACGGCGCAAAGGATCCTGCTAGCACATACTTGGGGGAAATGCAGACATCCGCTATGGACATACAGGGGAACCCAGACTCATAGTCTCTGAAGGTCCTCGTGGAATTCCACCAATCCTTGTATGTGAAGCCATCCCTAGCACCATTATCGAATGTAGGTCTACATTGGGTCCCTTGTCTTTCCACCATATGGATGTTCCACTGAAGAAAAAGAAAACTAAGCATTCTTCTCTTTCTTTTTAGGTACATTCTGCTGATTGGCAAGCCTTTTCTCAATGGCTGTTGAATGGTTTTATGGCCCTTAGGCAGTCTACAGGGGTCTCTCTTTCTCTCCTTCTTCCCTTTCTCTAGTTTCTCCTCAAAAAAGAATTAGTATTGAGGATTCCTCAGATGAAGATGATTCCTCTGGGAATGAGACTCTGGCATATACCTAGATGTCCTCTCCACTGGCATATGCTTCCCCAGAGGAGGAGTCAAGTGGTACAGAATTACCCAGGGAGGATATTACCTTTTTTGAGACCATTGTGAAGATGAGAGAATTTTTCATGTGGAATTGCTGTCGGGTGTCTGAGATACAAAAAAGATATGATCTGTTACAGATGGATCCCTCTTCCCTATTTGCAGTACCTCCAGTGCTACCAGCTTTCTTGCATGCTTTCTCCTCTGCTTCTAACTGTCCTGACTCACAACCTTCTTCCCCTAAAAGGCCAGGTAGGTTTTACAAGGTACCAGAAGACTGCAAGTTTTTGTTTGTGCCCCTCTGCAGATCCCGCTACAGTCTCAGTGGCTGCAGATAAGCCCTCAAAGTTTTTGCCTTCAACTTCCCTTCTTCCCTCGGATAAAGAGAGCAAGGTTATGGAAAGGTTGGGGAAGAAGTGTATGCTTTGGCCACACTTGCCTTTAGGGCCATAAACTACTAGATTCATATAACCAACTTTACCTTAGTCCTCCTTTCACAAGCCACTAAGCTCATTTTGGAGCTTCTAGACTAAGACACTAAGTCTCAGCTTTCTTCCATTTTGGGTTCCTCTGCTCAAGTGACACATCATTTCTTTAAATGTAAATGCAGCTGTGATGCAGTGGAAGAATCCACCAGAGCTGCTGCATCTGCCTCTGCCCTGAGTAGGTACTCTTGGCTGAGACTCCCAGTCACTACCAGACAATATCAAAGCTAAAATTATGGCTGCTCCATTAGATTCCAATGCCTTGTTTAGATCTGAAGCTGCAGAACTTTTGCAAGAAAAGGGCAAGGAGCTCAGGACCTTAAATCTATTTTTAGTGTCACCAGTTACAAAAATTTCAAAGGAACTGTCCTTCAGAAACTCCCTTTGTAAGGAAGCCATCCAGAAACTCCCTTTATAAGGAAGCCATCCAGACATTTTTCATATAAGAGTAAAAGAAGTGCCAGAAAACCTTACATTGCCAAGATTACTACTCCTCCTCGTCCTGCTCAGAAGCAGTCTTTTCTAAGCAAGCCAGGTAGTCTTTGACTACTAATCTCTCTGCAGCCAGACCCCACTATCCATATGTCTTTCCCTGTATGGAAATAGATCATCCAGGACTCCTGGATTCTTTCTGTTATCCTCAGAGGATGCTTCATGGTATGGAGGACTCTTCCTTCCTTCAGGTGTCTTACTCAACCCCCAAAAGATCTATTGGAATTTTTTTCCTCAGGTGATTCACACCTTGATTTCTCAGGGAGCCATTCAAGAAATACCACCTTCCCAAATAGGGGAAAGTATTCTATTCAAGAATGCTCTTAGTCCCCAGGAAAGATGGTCCTTAGAGATACATTCTAGATTTGTCACATCTAAACACATTTCAAAAGGTCCCCACCTTCCGCATGTTTTCCTTAAAACACACTGCTTCCTCTCATTCTTCCACAGGCCTTTATGGTGTCTCTGGACATCAAGGATGCCTATTTTCATGTCCCTATTCATCCTTTGTACAGGAAATTACTTCAGTTGGCTATTACTTCCTCACATTTTCAATTTTCTGCCTTGCCTTTTGGTCTGTCTATGGCACCAAGGGTCTTCAAGAAATGCTTAGCTCCTGTTATTGCCTTTTGCAAACTCGGGGGGGGGGGGTATTCACATCTTCATATCTGGATTACCTCTTTCTCCAGGCTCGTTATCCAGACATTCTTTTAGAAAACCTTCATTTCACAATCTCTTTCTTCTGGAAAGGTTAGGATTCACTATAACTTTCCAAAAATCCTTTCTCACTCTTTCACAAGATCATGTCTACCTAGGATGCATAATACAGACAGACAAAATGTTGACTTCCTTGTCTCCTGAGAAAGTCATCCTTCTAACCGCTTTCTTTCAGGCTATCATTCCACCTCAGTCTCCTGACAGCCAGGGAGTTCCTCCACCTCCTAGGCTTCATGGCTTCCACTATTCCCATGTTACCTCTAGCCAAACTTCATGCAAGGAAATTTCAGTGCTGTTTCAGGTCAGTCCGGATGCAACATCGCTCATCCACTGGATTCTGTTATTCCTCTCCTTTCCTGCTTGAAAAAAGAATTGCAGTGGTGGATTCAACAGGTTACCTTGAATTCAGGGCTTCCCCTCCATCCTCCTCTTCCGTCTCAGGAGTTCTTCACAGACGCCTTGGACATAGGATGGGGGCAACCTTTACCTGTTGCAAGGTTCAAGATGTGTGGTCTCCTTCCTAAATGAAGGAACACATAAACATAAAGGAGACGAGAGCTCTCATTTTTGCCCTGCAAATCTTTCAACCTCTCTTTCTTCTAGGTCCCCTAAAGTGGTTCACGGACAACACCACAGTTCTTTGGTATGTCAACAAGTGGGGGGGAGGGGGCACGTCATATCTTTTATGCATGTTGGCTGTCAAGGCTTGGGAGTTGGCTACTCAGTATCAACTAATCTTTCTGACTGGAAGGGATGTAAACTGCCAGAAAGTTGTGGCAGACACATTGAGGAGGTCCTTGACTCAGTTCCACAAATGGATGTTGCACAGGGATGTGTTTTTGGACATTATCCACTGTTGGGGTATTCCTCAAGTTGATCTCTTTGCCTCCCTTATGAACAGACTGCTTCCAAAGTTTTGTGCCAGAGTGCCTGATTGTCTGGCATAAAAGGTGGATGCCCTATCCTTCTCTTGGAAGGGGATGTTTCTCTGTGCATCCCCCCTTCCCCCTACTACAGAAAGTTCTGTTAAAGATTCAGCAGGACCAACCAAAACCAATCACCTCTTCATTTTTTATCTCAGGTCTTTGGGCAAGCCTGTTTCCAAGCAGACAATCTCCTTTGGCTATTTCTTTTTGTTATGTGTTTCATGGAAAAACCCTTGCATCTCCAGGTAAGGCTCATTTTGCTAGAGCTGTGTCTTCTTCAAAGGTCTGGACATTTCTGCTATCCTCGAAGCAGCTACTTGGTCTTCTGTCCATACTTTTACAAAAACATAAGTTGGGTGGTATATCTAGGTCTAGAGCTGGTTTTGCCAGGGCTATTCTTCAGGGGTTTGTAGAGTGCTACTGTCCCTCCTCCCACTCTTTCCTCTGCATGAGCTTTGGTATTGTCCCTCATGTTATAAATACTGCAACATATTAATAGAAGAACGTAGAATAGTTGTGTAAAATCTTACCATAACCATAGATGTCCTTCTCTTCTATATGTTGCAGTGTTGTATCCCCCCCTTCCCTTCTGAGGACTTTTATCTGAGTTTATCTCAGGCTGGTGTTCTTCCAGGGGCATTCAGTTCTGAGGATGGTATGTGCCGATGTCTGCTTTTATATCTGACGCCAGTTTAGGGCCAACATTGGATGGGGGCCTATGTGCAACATTGCACATACCTAACAGTAGCTTTAGACTTTTGTATACTGGCCAAATGTTCAGGACAGCCTGCAGCAGACCCCCCCCCCATGTTATGAATACTGCAACATATAGAGAAGGAGGGCATCTATGGTTATAGTAAGATTTTACACAACTATTCTATTTCTGTAGGCTGACATTCACTTATCCACTGTACAGTCCTCCTCCTCGTTGGATTGACCCTGTTTAGGACATGGTTGAAAGACTGCATGCAAGATGAAACGTGATGTCCTCAGTAGTATTCCCATCACAGAAGTAGATGAGGTTACCGAAACTGATTCACCTGCCTTGTCTCCTGATGACCCTAAATTCAGAGAGCTGTTGGAGCTTATAAGCAGTAAGACAAATTGGGCTGCAAGACACTTTACTACTATCAATATTCCACCAAGTGACCATTTCCACTTTTAACTTAAAGATGCACACTTTGGTTGTATAGGAGCATTAAAACTTAACTTATGGTGAAACCCAATTCGTGAACGAACTGGATTCTCAGTAGTACGTCTTCAACTGGCTCTAAATAACTTGCTGTTGTGTCACAATTTTACAGTGTATGAATATCAGGAGTGCCAATCTGGGAAAAAAAATTAATAGCCAATTTACAACATATACTGCCTAATTAACTCATTGTTGCATCCCTTTGATTATAAGGTTTCATACTTAAAAATGACCAAGCTTTCTTCTGTAATTAAAACATCAGAGACCATCACATAAAATATTAATTTTTGCAAATATACATTTATGAAAGCTTTTAATAATTCACTATTGGAGGCATGTTTTTTGCTAAGGTGTATAGCCAACAGTGCTGTTTCCTTGTATCCTTAGGGTTCTTCACAGTACACTGTCTAATGGGGGGTATAGTCTGACGTATGTAATGTAGGTCACTATCTTCGGATACAGTCAGAAATTAAAATGCATATACAGCAGTGACAATTAGTGATGTGCTTTGAATAGTGGCCATATATTTACAGGTGCTGCAGCCTTTTGGTATGCCATTAACATTCTCTAGTACATCTACATGCATCAATCTATCCATAATACTTGGAGAATTTTTAAAGGAGATTTTTAGGGTACAATTTAATATTGTACCCAAAATCTCATCCGCCTTTGTCCAATACCAGTACTTTACCAAAATGTGTCATTCCATCCTCAATGGGGTCGTAGCACCCTTGTGGCAGAGGTGATCAGCAATACCAAGGGACCAGAGATTAATTTTTGATGGACCCTTCCAGCACTCCTGAAAGAGGCATGATTGTTCCCCTCTGGAGGCAATAGAGGAAATTTATCCCTGCATCACAAAGCCTGGCAAGAGATAACAGATATAGGAAGTATCTAGGAAATAGGTGGAGTTGAAGGAGCATAGCAGCGCCTAAAAACAGTACGTGTTAGGACTACAGAAAAGATATGTGGCCGAGCCAGGTACGGAAATAAGGTGCATAAGGAAAGCTGGTGGTGAAATGCAGAAGTCCAGGAAGTCATCAAAAGAAAGAGCATGCAGGAAGAAGTGGGAGATAGAAAAAACTGACCAGGCTAGGAAGGACTACTGGTTGGCTAACAAAGAAGCTAAGTAAGAAGTTGCAATAGCAAAGAATAAGGCATCGGAGGCATTTTACCAGCTTCTGAAAAGTGACTCAGTAAGTGGCACAAAGAAACTATATCAGGTTGCAAGGCAAAGACAGAAAGATAAAGAAGATAGCCAGACACCCTTCATAAAGGATGCTAACATTAACCTGCACACCAGTCCACAGGATATCAAAGGCAGCTGGAAAGACTATTTCCGACAGCTACTGAATGAAGAAAACCCCACAGAAGCTGTACTGCCCCAGAAGCAGCTTGCAATGAAAGAAGAAGAGGAGCCCTCCCTAGAAGTAAGAACAGCACTAAGAAAATGAAGTCTAGGAAAGCAGCAGGCTCAGATGAGGTCACAGCAGATATGATAAAGATGGTGGGTGAGATATGGGAAGAAATGGCTCCTGAAGGTACTAATAGCGTGGAGAGAAAGGCGCATCCCAGATGACTGGAGAATAAGCATACTCGTGCAAGTGTACAAGAACAAAGGGGACATCCACAACTGCGGGCAGTACAGAGACATCAAACTCCTGTCACATTGCACAAAAGTTCTGGAGAGGGTGATTGAGAAACGGATATGCAGAGTAGTAGAATGTACAATGAGAGATGAGCAGTTCGGATTCAGATCAGGATGCAGCACAATTGACCCGATGTTTGCAGTGAGACAGATACTTGAGAAGACGCTAGAGATGAGAAATTCCAGCTGGGAATTCCTAGACTTGTGGAAAGCATATTACAAGGTCCCAAGAAAACTTATCTGGGCAGTAATGTGTTGGTTTGAAGTCCCAGAAACATTGGTAGAATTAGTGCATGCTATGAGCAAGGACCCAATGACTCAAGTACGAACAATCTTCAGCCTCACAGAGGGGTTTTCCAGTGGGAGTGGGTGTACACCAGGGTTCACCTGTGAGCCCACTGCTGTTCATACTGGTGATGGACTACATTAGCAAACAGGTCAGAAGGGACAGATCAACAAAGTTGCTGTATACAGATGATGTGGCATTACAGGCAGACTCTGAGCCAGAACTTCAGCAAAGGATAGGAGAGTGGAATGCAAAACTGAAGGCACATGGGATGAAACTAAGCACAGATAAGATGGTGGTAATGGCAGGAAACTGGGGAAATCAGAAAAAGCTGAGAATAGAGATAGAAGGGAAGATAGTGGAACAGGTAAACAGCTTCAAGTATCTGAGGAGGAGTGGTTGAGGAGATGGGAATTCTGAATGAAGAGGTTAAAGCTAGAATCAGAGGGGCTGCAGCCAACTGGCATAGAGTACCAGCTCTAATCTATGACAGAAGAATGCCAAAGAAGCTGAAAAATAAGGTATACAAGACAGTGGTGCGACCAGTTCTACTGTATAGTACAGAAACCTGGGCAGTAAAGGCAGAACAGCTGAAGCTAGAGGTGATGGAAATGAAGTGCCTGAGAAGACTGGTAGGATGCACACTGTGGGACAGATGAAGAAATGAGGGCATAAGCTCAGAAGCCAAAGTAGCTTCAGTTGCAGAAAAGAGCAAAGAGAACAGATTGTGGTGGTTTGGAGACGTGCAGAAAAGCATAAGACAGTTTGGTGAGGAAGATTTGGGACAGACAGAAAGAAGGTAAGAGGAAGTGAGGACGTCCAGCAAAGAGGTGGATGGATTGTTTGAAAGAAGATCTGTAACAGTCCGGCATGAGTGTTGAAGGAGTTTATCACTGAATTGAGAGAGTTGGTGGCAGTTAACACAATACCCCAACCCCATGTAGAAAAAAAAAAATGGGAAAAAGGGGGCTGATGATGATGACATGAGTGCAGAGGATCATTTCCAGAGGTTGTATAATAAATACCCTATTCTCTTTCACCTCTCACCTCAAGAAAAATCCCCAATATTCCACCCAGTCAGAGGGAACATATACACTTCAAATACAAAAACTGCTAGAAAAAAAAGTTAGCCAAGAGGTCCCACCAGACCAGATAGAATTTGGAACTTACTCAAGATTCTTTTTAATGCTAAAGAAAATGGGGGACTGGAAACCAATCCTGGATCTCAACAACTTGAAAAAATCAGGTCGATGCACCAAATTACGGATGGTCACAGTTCAGTCCATACTTCCACATCTGAGAGAGGATGATTGGATATGTTCGATAGACCTTCAGGATGCGTACTGTGACAAAGATGAACTGGTGGTCCAGAAGTATTTACACTTCTGGCTGGGAACCAGTCATTACCATTTCAGAGCTCTGCCCTTTGGTCTCACCACAGCCTCCAGGGTATTCACCAAATGCATGGCAGTAGTAGCAGCTCACTTGAGACTATGAGGAGTCTGGATGTTTCCATATTTAGACGACTGTCTCATTACCGCCTCAACCAAGCATCAAGTAATAAAGGCAAGAGATCATGTTCTTGTGACATGCTGTCATCTAGGGATAACCATAAACTATGAAACGTCTCTTTTGGAACCTACTCAAAATATGGAATTTATAGGAGCACTGTTCAGCAAAAAGTCAATGGTAGCTTCAGTGCCTCCCCTATGAGTTCAGACCTTAAGGACAAAGGTCAGGAAGATAATCTGTAGTACCAAGATCTCAGCCACTTCAGGCTCTAGGATCACTGGCAGTGGCGATAACTGTAGTACCTTTAGCAAGATTTTCATGAGGATTCTACAGTGAATGCTAGCCAGGCAATGGCCAATACTGTCAGCTTATGTCAACCCTGATATCTATTACTCAGATTTGCAAGAGAGATCTCAGATCATGGATTCAGTCAGAGCAGGTTTTACAAGGCCGTCCATTTATTTCTCCTCAGCCCAAGGCCATAGTGACCACAGACGCTTTCCAGGGGGGGCATTACCTGGTGAAAACAGTCCAAGGCACCTGAACCCCAAAGAAGTCAGTTTGCATGTCAATGTCCTAGAGATAAGAGCAGTCCTTTTAGTAGCCTTGCAGGCCTTTCAAGAAGCTTTCCCATCGGGGACAATTGCAGTTCAAACAGACAGCATATCACCAGTTTGGTACATCAACAAACAACCTCTTATGCCGAGAATCACTGAGTGTGGCAATGTGTGATCTCATCCAACCGCTTTCTCATAGCAGTGCATATTCCGGGCAATTCCAGTGTGATAGCAGACAAGCTGAGCAGGTGCATTCTTTTACCTCATGAATGGTCTCTCAACAGGAATATGAAGATAGTTTTTCGTCAGTGGGGCCAGCCTTGTTGCAATCTTTTCACTCCTCCTGTAAACAACAAATGCAGCAACTACTTTGCCCTGTTCCTCCAACAGGGGGAGTCACAGAGGGATGCTCTACTTCTGTATTGGCCCCCCTGCTTTATGCCTACCCAGCAATCCCATTAATTTTCAAATTCCTGCAGAAAGCTGCCATGTTGATGAGCAAAGTTATCCTTATTGCCCCTTTTGGCCTCGACAGATTTGATTCCCCTCCCTTTGGCCTCAGTTACTCCTTCCACCATGGATTCTGTATCCGACTCCAGACCTCCTGTTGCACCCCACAGGCATGATCCATCCAGACATATCGAACCTCAGGCTGACAGCCTGGCTTCTCCAGTTCCTTTAGTAGCCAGACGACCTATGCTCTCCTCTCCAGTCCATCAGATACTCTTATCTTCCCATAAACAATCTACACGTAAACTGTACTCCAGTAAATGGAAAAGATTTGCTTACTGGGCCCGCCAAAATAAGGTTGACCCCTTTTCAGATCCTTTGCATAGTATCCTTCAATTTTTAGCCTTAATTTTTAAAGGAGGCGCTTGCTTCTCCACGGTGGAAGTCCAGCTATTGACGATATTGAATTTTCACATAGGATTTTAAGGTGTTTCTGTTGCCTCCCATAGGCTATGCAAAACCTTTTTGTGAGGTACTGTTCTTTTCAGGCCTCCCTTTAGGGACCGTACTCCCCCATGGGACCTTAATCTGGTACTGCAGCAACTTATTCCACCCCCTTTTTGAACCTGCAGCTAAATGTGACCTCAAGTTTCTTTCCTGAAAAACAGTTTTTCTAGTAGCCTTTACTTCTGCCAGAAGAATTTCAGACATTCAGGCTTTATCTTCGAAACCGCCTTACTTGATCTTTCACAAAGGCAGGGTCACTTAACAGACTTAACACTACCTTTCTCCCTAAAGTTGTTTGAGAGACTGATATTAATCAGTTTATTAACTTGCCTGTATTATTCCTCAAATTTTCTAACAATATTTTTACCTGCACAGATCAGAAAATATCAGGAAGACTGACCAGTTATTTGTCTCTTTTTCTGACATAAAACTAGGAGAACCTGTTGCCAAAAATCACTCTAGCCAGATGGCTGATGGGTTGGGTTGTATTTCTTATCTGTACAACAAATTGGGCATTACCTTATCAAAGCCATTACAGGCTCATTCCACTAGAGCCATCGCTACTTCATCAGTCTTCCAGCATAGAGCTTCCATGGACAATATTTGTGTGGCAGCAACTCGGGTTACTCTCCTTACTTTTGTTACTCATTACAAATTCAGCATGATCTCCAGGAGTAAAGCATCATTTGGCTCAGTGGTGCTCAGGAATATCCTTCCTTGAGTCTACCTGGGGATTTAGGTAGATGGGGACTGTGTCCCATAAGTTGAGAACAGAATGAAAATTGACAACAGCAGGTAAAGAAGTTATGTACTCGCCATAACGTTCCATTTGTGTTGTCCATTTTCGTTCTTCTCCACTCCCTTACCACCAACCCCCTGCCGTAAAAACTCCTGGAAGAGTGACTGTTTTTAGGTATGTCACTTCCTTGGTGCATAGCTCTAGATGTAGTCTCCACTCTCTGCTATTGCTGTTTGCCTTTCTGCTGCTGTTAGCAGATGTGCATTGTGGGTAAGGAAAGAGCTCGAGAGTTTTGTGGTTGCCACAAGCTTTTGCAACAGCTGAGTCAGATCTGAGGGATCAGATCTGAACCCATAAGTTGAGGAAGAATGAAAGTGGGTAACACAGAAGGCACGTTATGGTGAGTACATAACTTTTTTTGTGTAATTTGGTTCACTGCTGTTTGTTTTAAAATGCCTGTGACTTTGTGGATACCACTTCCAGGCCTGCTGCCAGTGGAATGTTTTTGAGAAGGTTTGTATGGCTGTTTTCTCAGAACCTCCCAGAGGATATTATGAATGAAATTTCCTCTCAGAGGATATCGAGAATGAAATTTTGAACTCTCCCTTTGAAAGAGACATAGTTTGGGGATATTCTGCTGCAGAAGTAATCAGAAAGTAGTACAAGAAATCTGGACAAAGCCTGACATAATGGGGGAACAATGACACAAAAATAGGGACAGCTTTTAAATACTGTTCTGTTAAACTTAGAAATGCGCTAGAATAACAGGGTTTGTGTTGAGGATTTAAAGTCTGAAACACAAATGTATGTAATTTAATGAGTTCAGTCCTTAGATAATCCCAGTGATGTAGCATAAAAACCACAAATATGAGTAACAGACCAAAACTTTGAGATAAAAAGCTGAACGTTCTGTGAAAATCTGGGCAGTTGAGTGGTATGGTGCACATACTTCTGAAACCCTTACGGCAAGAAATATGGACAAAAGCCACAACTGTGGGGACAAAGCATGACAACTAGGGTCTATACCTCTCAACCTCTTGGCACAAAAAAAATGGACAAAGCATGACAATGTGGGGAGAAAGGGCCAATTATAGGGGCACATTTTAAATATTACTTTTATAAATGTAGAGAGTTGCTAGAATAACAGAATTAGGTTGGCAGGCATTGTCTGATGGACATGGTCTGCAACTCAGACATGTCATTATTCAGTGACTTTAATCCTCATATCATTCTAGTGATTTGTCAGAAAACCACAGGGCATGTGAGGATCAAGCCAAAAATAAGAGGCAAAAAGCTAGACATTCTGTTAAGTAAACTTGGAAATGCGCTAGAATAACAGGGTTTGTGTTGAGAAGCATATTCTAAAGGATTTGAAGTCTGAAACACAAATGTGTGTAATTTAGTGAGTTCAGTCCTGAGATAAACCCAGTGATATAGCAAAAAACCACAAATATGAGTAACAGACCAAAACTTTGAGGTAAAAAGCTGGACATTTTGCGAAAACCTGGACAGTTGAGAGGTACACTTAGGGACACACTAAAGTTGATAGATTGACAGGTTTTGCATTCCCATGAATTGTCAGAAGGGTATGACATCTGAGACTCAAATGTATGTCACTGTTTTCTGACTTCAACCGTCAATACTTTAACAATGATTTGTCAGAAAACCACAATTGTATAAGAAATAGAGCAAAGTATGAGGCAAAATCTGGGCATTCTGAAAAAATCTGTACATTTGAAAGGTGTGGCTGTACAAATAGCTGTCATTGTGTTACAACAACATATCTTGCCAGAGGACAATTTAATGAGAGGAGACATAACCATTAATAGGGACATGTATGACAATAGATGTCAAATGGAAATGTGTTTGAATGTAACGCACACAACCTCTTAAAACATGAAATGTGGTCAAAGATGTAAAAATGAGGAGACAAAGGGCTATAAATAGGGACAGATCATTAATATTCCACGTCGAAACTTATGAAGTATATGGAATGTATACTTTGTACGTTAGCATGAACTTTTGAAGAGCATGAAGTTTGAAACTCAAATGTCAGTCATGAGTTACTGACTGCACTCTGCAGTGACATGCCAATGATTTGCCAGGAAAACATGTTATGGGGGATAGATCACAAATATGAGACAAAAACTGGTCATTCTGTACAGATCAGGACAGTTGAGAGATATGCACCCACATGTCTGTAATACTGAGTCACAGCAGTCCAGAGATCATCCCAGTGATATGGCAGAAATATACATATTCAGTAAGGAAAACAACTGGACATCCTGGGAGAATCTGGACATTTGAGAGGTATGAATGTGAAGTATGTGGTTGAAACACAGTACAGGACAGTGTATGTACAGTGCAGAGTATTGTAATATCCCATTCCTGCCATTCTGTAATGAAGCTGTGTTAATGATCTGTAACAGGACATGGGACTGCCATGTAAAATGATCACTCAGGGGAAGTGCGTGTATTGAATATGGACACACACATGAATTGTACGGAAAAATACAGAGAAAGATTACAGGTTGAAACTCCCACATGTACAGCAAAGGAGGGTATATCAGTGGAACATGGTTGTAGCAGCAACACTAAGTACATATCTGTATGTTACAGTACAGACTGTATAGTGAAATGAGTTGTCTGTGAATGACAGATAGGGTGACATAGCAGTGGGAAAGATGTGTGCGTGAGATAAGCATCCTTACATAAATAACGCAGAGGATATCTGTCAGAGATCTGACATACAATTGAGGTAGGCCGCATATTGGGAAGCTGTGCAAACTGATATACCTGAATATGAGTATACTGTCAGCAGAGGTCTCCAGCGTGGTGACTACAGGTAAAGGATCATGACAAACATTACAAGAACCAACCACAGTCATGGAGAATATCAGAATAATACCACCACTAATCCCATGCCTCTGATGTAATATATATGATGTGGAGTGATAGTAGATGAACCTGCACACACACTGGACAACTAGTACGATGCATCCACACTCTGAGGGTACACTGTCCTGGTACTGTAATATCTGCAGGAGGTGTTAGGAGAGAGACTGCTATACCTGTATGTGATTGTATGGGCACTACACTCTAGTTGCCTTTGTGCATGATATATGTAAGGAACAGTTCACACTGTCACAAGTTATGTACATGCTGTTAATGTTGTCCAAACACCTATGTATGCAGTGTGCGCATAAGGTGAACAGGTAGCACACACAGGTTCATAGCTGTGTACTAGGCTAATGGCCGTGGAACCTTTGCAAGCCTAGCCCATAGAAGTGTCCTAGCATCATGTCGCCCGACATTAGTTCCCACTGCCTCTATCAAGTAGTCACTGCAGTGATCACCATGGTGAACTTTCTATTTCCCATCCACTCATCAAGATTTCGGTTGAAGAGGGCCAGTGAGGTTCTCTGCTTGACATGTATGAGAAGTCTATTCCAGCGCATGGGGAGTCCCTGGGTTATGAACCTGGCCCTCCATCATGTTCTGTTGATTGTGGTAATGAGGTTGAGGTCTCTGGAGTGTGTGGTGCAGAGGGATTTGGATTTCTTTAGATGTAGCATTTCTAACAGGGCTGGGTCAGACATGGCTTTGTAAGTCAAGCAGAGATAGCCTCTTATAGATGATATGAGACAGAATAGCTGGAGTTTTTTTAGTCTGTCCATGTAGGACATGTGTTTAAGGTCCAGGATCCTCTTTGTGATTTACTGTTGTGGCCTTTCCAGCTGTTGCATGTGTCAAGTGAGGTACATGCCAGTTGAGGCATTATACTTGATGATTGGCCTAATAAGGGAAGAGTAGACAGAGATGATGACCTTTATCTTCTTGGATGCAAAGCCCTTGGTAATGAGATGTGCCACATAGAAGGACTTTCTGACCGCAGTGGCAATGTGGTGGTCGAAGGAGAGGTTGCTGTCAATCTGTGTCCCCAGATCTCTTATAATGCCTTCACTGCTCATTGGGCTCCCATCGATGTGGTAGTTAGTGGGAACTGAGTTTTTCTCAAAGGGGATGATGATGCAATTTTTGGCATTAAGATTAAGGCCATATTTTCGACACCAGTCACTGGTTTCAGTGAGGCATTTCTGTAGGATGTCGACATCACTTGGGGAGTTAATAACTGCTCCCAGCTTGCAGTCTTCTGCGAACTTGGTCAGCCAGATTCCCTCCGTGTTGGCCAGGATGTCTGAGAAGCATATACCAAACAGGAGAGGACCCAGGACTGATCCCTGTGGGACTTCGCTTGTGACTGGTCAGCAGTCTGTCTTGGAGTCTGCTACTTTCACATTGTGAGTTCTGTGAGCCAGTTTGCAACCAACCTAGTGATGTAGGGGTTGATGCCCAGCTTGGTGAGTTTATCAATAATTCCTGAGTGGGGAATATCATAAAAGGCCTTGGCCAGATCGAGGTAGGATGTATGAACTGCCTTGCTATCATCCACAGCTCTGGTGACTGACTCAAAGAAGTCAACCAGGTTGAGCAGACATGATCTACCTTTCACAAAACCAAATTGCATGGGATCTAGAGTTTGGAGCTTCCCTACGTCCTTGTTAATTAGGTCCATGATGATGCGTTCCATAGCCTTACATATCAGACTCAGGCTAATGGGGTGATAATTCTCAGGGTCTGTGGTTGCTCCCCCTTTATGGAGAGGGATGACTGTAGCAGTGTGCCATTCGGTAGGGACAAAACCTGAGGTGAGGCTGTGATTGAAGAGGGCACACAGATGTGGTGCCAGTTCACTTTGTAGTTCATGTAGAACACATCTAGCGATATTGTTGAGTCCCATGGAAGCCGTATTCTTGACCTTGGACAATGCAGCTTTAACCTGTGCTGTAGTAATGCTGTGGGTGCCTGGCATTCCTCCGGTATTGTGATTGGTCCTTTGGGGGGGAAGAGGGGGTAAAGTTGGCCCTGACTCTGTCGGCCAGTATGTTGGCTCAGTTTAGGAGGAACCATTGTGTAGTAACTGAGAGCAAATCTGGGTATTGCCTTGGAGATTCTTGATATAACTATATAAGGCTTTGTTGTTTTTAGTGTCTGCCACAATTCTGCCTTCATAGCTGGATTAAGAGGTTTTGATGAGGGGATCTCAACTTTTTGTTGAGGCTAATAAGGGAGTTTTTCCAGTCTTGGGACTTAACCTTTTTCTGCAACAGTTTCTTCCTTCTTTTGTAGAGTTTATTAATGGGGGGGGGGGCACCAGATTAGCTTCCTTTTTTTGGAGGAGAGCATCTTGGTTCTGTTGGGTATGGCTAGTTCCATGCATTTATGTACGTGTTCGTACAGTGCATTGGTGTATGGTTTGGCAGTCATGCATCTATTTTCCATTGACATGGGTGCCGTGAAGTTAGCCACCTCTGTTTTTAGGAGCCCAAAGTCAGCTTTGGAGAAGTTTTTCATAGTGGTTACCTTTGTGGGGGATGTGGGTTTGATGTAGATTTCCATGGTGATTAGTTTGTGGTTGGAACTAACCAGGGAGGAATTGGTGTAGAGCCATGGTTGCCCTTGTTTGTAATAACCAGGTCAAGGACGTTGCTTCCTCTAGTGGGATTAAGAATGAGCTGGTCCAGGGCATTGGAATTCATGAATTCCAGGAAGCGTTGGGCCATTGTATTGGTGCATCAGTAGTTTTCCCAGTTGATGGAAGGTTAGTTGAAGTCAACTAGTATGAGAGTGTTGGGTTGGACCCCAGTAGTTTCCAGGGTGCTTAGGAACATGCATCTGATTTAACAACTTGGGTGTTCCGCCCCTTCAGACAGTCATGTATATTCCACAGAAAGAATACCTAGGTATGGACAATTTGCAGTATGACAGCGCACAGTGACAAAGGTGGTACACTTCAGTTACACATCCCTGGAAAATGTGTAGGGAAGAACATGGAGAAGGGTGCATCATAGTCACTTATTGGTGTGATGAACTCTGGGAAAAATGATATTAGTATGCCCTCTTATGTATATGTCTTTCACATACCCAGTACTGGTGTTACAGTCAAGGGAGTAGTCAACACTGTGACCACATGCAGGTGGATGTACCACTTACACTCTCACCCAGGACACAGGTGACATAACTATTGGTCTGATTATATAACATGTGATGTCCACATTATTCTTGGGTGATGTCTGTTTCCTGATGCAACACATCCCTCCATATGTCTCGTCAGTGCAGGTGTTGTCATGGCTGTGGCAGCAGTCTCTGGTACGGTTCATACTGTGTGTGTATTATACTAATATCACAGTTGGAGTCAATGATTGCCCACAAGCTGTAGTCCTTCAGACATCTGTTTTGACACAGCATGAGTATGTCATTTGTGATGTCCATCACATAACTTATGGGTAGGCAAGGGCCTTGCAGACACCCCTGATGTACTGACCTGCTCACTGGACCGGAGATGTTTGTCATGTCACACATTTCAACAGTGAGGTGCCACATATGTCACACACTGGTCTAATCATTTGGTGATAGCTGTTTATGGCCGCATGTGGCAGTGTTGATTGAATACCACAGTGTGACTTTCTGTCAAAAGCTTTCACCTGTTCATGATCCACAAGATGATACTGTTGTCATCATGCATACCCTCGATGACCTCTTTGAGGACATCTATCAGATGTAACCAGAGATGCCAGATTTAGAAAGGGGCAAGTAGGGACCAAATAAAAAAAGGTTCTTCATGCTAAGTAAAGACCAAAAAAAAAAAAAAGGCATTCATGCGGGTAGTTCTGCCTTCAACAGATGTGGCTTCACTTTGCTATTTAGGATTGGCTCGTATACTGGCATATGGGCCAGTCATAAATTGCAAAGCAGAGGCTGTTTCACCATGATTTTAACCGGCAGTGAAGGAGTTAGGATTGGGCTGCTGATCCTGGGACAGTCCTGCTCAAATAGGGACATCTGGCAATCCTGGATGTGACAGACTTGATGTAACAGTAACAACTAGCACAGGTCTGTTGCATACACCCAGAATAATACTAGTGTACATGTTTAAGAGGTTCGTGATGATATGCTGGTCTACCTCACAGTCGAGAAGAGTCCTGATGTCCCTATATTCAGGTGCTGCCCCCCCCCCCAACCCAGGTGGATGCATATTGATGTGCATCATGGTATGGGAACGTAGGCCATTTGGAGGGTGTGTTGAACTGTGTATTCCACCGTATCAGGAAGGAGTATGTGTTAGGTCATGCCATAGGTGATCTGTGATGTTGTCACAGCACATTGATTATGTGTGATATGCCTGGAGGAAGATAAGGCAGTGCATACTGCCTGTTGTGGTCTGGCCTAGGGTTTTGAGACCATCACACACGCAGGTATCATTGAGAAAACCTCCAGGCTGGGGATTAAACCTTGCATCAGGTGATGGATAAACAGTTGGCTCACTGACAGAACACATCATGTGACAGTTTATGAATCAACCTGTACCAGTAGAGCTGTCACCATTGGTAAACCCCAGGGATCTGTGCTTGGCCCTTCACTGTTTGCATTGTATTTCCTCACAGTTCAGGGTAAAGTGTATGCCCTTTGGCTTACCAAGTTTGCTGTTTCTTATATTTTGTGTGCAATCATGCAATCATTGAGTCCACCTATGGTGATAACATTGTGCAAGAGGAGCCAACACACACAACTGAATGGTGACAAAGGCACACTATCTACAAATGAGTGCAGAAATGTGTGTTTGTAATGTCCATCTGAAAAGTGGAGTTCCATGTTAATCACAGCATTGACAACAGTACTGCTATGCAGAAACCCAATGATGCAAGCATTAGGAACACATTTTGATAGCAGTATGAACTTCGATCACCAAGTGTCCACACTGATATTGAAGCCTATGTTGTGTACATCATAAGTCATGCCATCATATTGACATCTTAGAATTGTATGGCAGCACTTTATTATTGCTAATAATGAGGTTTGACTAGAGTATAATGATCTTTTTCACATGTACCTCACCAGACACATACAGCTAGAGACCACAGGGCATTCTCAGCAAAATAACACAGAGCCTACACACCACCCCATGATGTATATGGATAGATTGAAAGCCATGTCACTGTAAACTTTATTGTATAGGATGACGTGACTCCACATCATTGTTAGCTACAGGTCTACCAACATGAGCCATGAAAACCACAAAGTGCCTTCCTGGACTTAGTCACTCATAATACAGCCAAACACCCTAGGCATGGATAACTTTAACTATCCTTCCATCGATTGGGATACATATGACTTCAAACATGCTTGCCCTAAGGTTCTTGCACTTTGTAAACATGAATGCTCTTTAACAGTTAGCTTGCACCCCCACAAAGGGCTTGACTGAACTTGACCTAGTACTCACCAACATGGGAGATCACTGCATCACCCCATGTGTGAGACCCTCCCTGGTAAGATCTGACCGTAAATCAGTCGCATTCAATGTAACAATCATACCTGACCCCCCTCAGGATCCAAAAGGTGAAAAAAATCTTTTCAAAGCAAACTATAGCCGCCTAAATTATGGCATATATAGTTTAAAACCTACTGTCACCACTGACAGTAAAGACTCTTATATGGAGGTGTACATAAATGCCCTGTATAAACACCTTTGCAAGCTTCTAGACTTAGCCATACCAGAATGGATCAAAACTTCCTCATGAAAAAAGCCGCAGTGGTGGACATCTAGCATAAAAAGATTATACAACAAGAGAAAGAAACACCACCCTCCATAGTTTGAACAACCAAAGTAGACATCTTGTAAAGTCCTCTAAAGCTAATTACAAAACTACATTAGTATCCCTAACACAAGGCATTCTTTAGCTATGTCTGCAATGTAAAAAGGAAGGCCGCAGCTTTGCACCAAATTCAGTGTGTGACAGTACCACTCGTACTGAACCTGAGGACATAGCCAACATGTTAGCAGACAGGTTTGGCAACAGTTTCACAACCCTGTCTCCACCGATCATACCCTACATCATACCTGTCAACAGATCTCTACCTATTATCTCCAAATAACCGGTCATAACCACACTCGACAGTGCCAGAAACACAGTCTGTATGGGACTGGATAAGATCCCAGGCTGCTTACTTAACAGTCTAAAACAAGAGTTAGCAGAACCACTAGGTACTTTCTTCAACCACAGTCTAAATACTGGCTTTGTCCCGGCAGAGGGGTAAATGGCAACTGTAATACCCTTGACCAGCCTTGTCTGTAAGGCCATGGAGGTAATCATCTTGGACCTTATCAGCAAGGTTATTGGTAACCTTCAAACTTTTCACTCAACCCACTTAGGCTTTGTCAAGGGCAGATCATGCCTGTTAAAGCTAGTGGATTTCTTAGTGTGTGTCACCAAAGCCCTGTATGAAGGCATATGAGTACATACTACTGCCTGTCTCGACTTGCCCAAGGTCTTTGACACAATCCTCCACTGAGGCATCATTGCGGAACTCACCCACCTGGGGATTAACCCATACATCATTAGATGGGTAGCCAACTGGCTCACCAACAGAACGTATACAGTCATAGGTGGGGATTCCAGTGGTGTCCCATGAAGATCTGTGCTGGGCCTCCTACTGTTAGAAATGTATTCCTCAGAAAATCAGGAGGAGAAAAGATGGCCTGTGGCTCAACAAGTTCGCTGATGACTGTAAACTGGGTGCAATCACTGAATCCCCAAACTCTCTCACCATATTACAGAAATGTGCTTACATACATAAATGATTGTTGTCACAACCGCAGACTTACAGTTAACCCAAAATAATGCACTGTTATCCTTTTCAGCAAAGGAGAAGTCCATGCAAATTACAGTATTAATAATACTCCCTGTGTTTTAACCCATTGGTGAGAGATTTGGGAATGCAGGTTGATGGCAACCTCACCTTTGATCATCATGTGTCCACAGTGGTAATGAAGGCCCTTTACGTTGTACACCTTCTAAGTGAGGGCATAGCATCCAAGACTAAGGATGTTATAACTCCACAGTTCTTGTCCCTCATCAGACAAATATCAGAGTACAATGCTCCCTTTTGCTTGTACATCACCAGACACCTGCAGCACCTAGAGAGACCTCAGAGGTATCTCACTAAGCAAATCTAGGCACTTCCATCACATTACTTGGACAGACTGAAGGCCCTGTCCACTGTACTCTGTATCGTATAGACTGCTGAGAGGCAACTTGCGCCTAGCCTGCAGAGCAGTCGTGACCCCTGCCTTAATGGCAATGCTGCATCTGTGCAAATCCTATGGGACAAGCCTCGCTCGCTCTACAGACCTTAACCTAGCATGCGACATCTACAAGACATGCTGGAGAGAGAAAGGTATCTCTGAGATTGACACTCTTATAGAACAAACTTGCAGTTCACGTGAAGCTGAGCTCCTTAATGACCCTATTTAAGCGTAACTGAGACAATTGGATGGGAAAACAGATTTACCCCAGGGTTTTCACCTTTATCACTCTTAGACAGGGCCAACTAGTGCTGATCATGGATTAACAAATATGGACTACATATCTTGGTCTGTAAGGGAACAGTGGTACAGCTTGTGTTGGCTTGACAAGGCCGTAGGGCCATTAGGCTTGGGCCATTGTGATAGCAGCCTTGTGTGAACCTGTGAAGCTGTAAACCTGTGCAGGCCTGTCAATGTCTTGTCACACCCATGGGCTGCTGATGTCATACTGTAAGTCAGCTGCAGTCTTGCAAAAGTCAGACTTGTGCCATGACACTTACATTACATACTGTGTTCTGTAGTCTATGTACTTAGGTAGAGGTTCTATTCTCAGTACAGTCAACTATGTGTACCCTTGCTTGATATTACAGAGAGACTTTTGCAGCAATATGTGGGACACTGTTATTGCCCTATTCTCAACGGACACTACTGATGTCATCAGCTGTATCAGATGTCTGGATATGCATTGATCCCACCAAGACATGGGCAGACACTGGCCTGGTGGCCAGGCAGACGTCACCTCATCCTATACCAGACAGATGGCAGTGACATGGCTTTTAATCTATTAAGCTATCCACATACATCATGCCATGGTTTGTAGGGCCTGTGTTATCTTCCTGAGAAAGCCCTGTGGTCTCTCCAGCTGCTGCATGCATCTGTAGAGGTACATGCAAAAGAGAGCATTATACTGTATTACTGATGTTCATCGTGTTACACTGCTGCAGTCATCACACTTGGGTTATCCTGCCGTCAGACGGTCCCGCAGTCTGCCAGAGTTCCAAAGTCTTGGTCCGGCGTCAGTTGCTGTCGCTTCTTCCCTGACGTCAGTGCGCCAGGGGTATATAAGATGCATCCGACGCCATTTTCTTCAGTCTTTCTTGCCACGCGGTGCCCGAAGCAGAAGCAGTTCGCAAGTGCCGGTTGGCCGACTCCTGAGATTTTCAAATCGAATTTCAGACCGAAGTCTTTAATAAAGCTAAGTACCCCATTGGGGAACCTTTACTTGCCTCAGTCCAATGTCAGAAAAAGTTAACAATTGCATTTCTTGTGGGAAGCAAATACCTCATAAGGACTTTCATTCTTATTGTATTCCTTGCCTAGGCCCAGACCACAACGTCACAGGTTGTCAGTTTTGTGCTAGGTTTAATAAACAAACTATTAAACGTCTGTTTGATTTCGCCTGACATTATTTTGGTAGGAAATTTAATTATACCATGCCGTCGGAGCAACCGATGACCGGAATGCATAAAAAACGCAAAGATAAGGACAGGCAGCCGAGACCCAAACCAGACTCCGAGGCCTCTGCTAGGCCAGTCGCCGGTTCTCCCGTTTTCAGTGAGGTGCCTACGCAGCCCCTGACAACCGCTGATTTAGAACCCCAGGCGACGTCCGATTCACAAGTGGAGATTGCTAGGCCTCCACAACCTTTAACCTTAGGCCCATCCGACTCCATGCCTGAAGGAGATTCCGGTGCAGTTGAAATGCCTTCAGTTGCAGAAGGTGTCTTCAGACCGACTAATCCTATGCAAAGCTGAAAACTCCTTTAAAAACAAAGAAGACTGTACAGCAGTCTCCAGTACAAGGCCCCATGCCTAAGAAACAGATGATTAAGATGGCTGAAGACTTAATTACCCTAATCAGAGGTTCCCATCCTCCTCCTGATAAAAGGCCCAGACAGGAGGAGGACTGTGCTTCCTCTGACCAGGTTTCTATTTCCTCAGACTCTTCTGAGGAACAGGAATATTCCTTTCCCCCTTATGAAGACTCTGATGCTGAAGAGTCTATCCCTTCTGCATCTCCCCCAGAAGACTACTCTTTTGGGGAAACCTTACATACCATGAGGGAACATTTCCACTGGGAAGGCCAGGATTATTCTTATTCTAAGAAAAGGCTCCGAGAGTTCCTTTTACTACCCCTGCACAGACCACTTGCTATTCCACCTGTGTTAGACATTGTGGATGATGTTTACTCAGAATCTAGTCTTAACCCAGATTCACTACCTCCTGCACCAGCTAAACCAGACAGATACTACAGAGTCCCTGACTCACACAAATTCCTCTATAAAAGCCCTGTTGCTGACCCAGAAACCATTTCCCAGGGTCCCAAAGGGGTTAAGGCCTCTATTGCTAAAAATCCTATGCCCTCTGAAAGGGATTCTAGAGCACTAGACAGATGGGGAAAGAAAGTATATACCTCAGCTACTCTAGCTATGAGGGCCTTAAATCGTCAGTTTCACATGCTGAAATAACAATATTTGATGTCTCAATTAAAACAAAAAAATGCTCACACATACAGAACAGCCTGATTACAAGGAAATGCAAGATTTGTTGCATGCAGCTGAACAAGTGGGAAAACATACTTTACAATGTGGATTTGATTAATTAAAAGCTTCTTGTAGAGCAGCAGTGACAGGGTCTGTCATACGTAGGCATGCTTGGTTAAAAGAACAAACTTTACCTGATCATGTTAAAGCAAAGTTATTGGATGCACCTTTACAGCAGGATGTTTTATTTGGTGTAAAAGCAGAAGTTTTAAAGAAAATGGAGGATAAGGCAAAATCTATGCAGACGATCAAGGATTTTTTTACAGGTTCAACCCCCTCGTTTCAGCAGAAATTGGCCAACCAAAAACTGGTCCTTTCCAGCTTCTGCCAGATCATAGAGGGGCAGATACACATGCCCAAGGGGCAGAGGCCAGTCACAAGGCTCTTACCAGCCTCGACAATGGGGTGCCACAACCCAAAAAGGAAGACAAGACAGGTCTCAAACTACCAGAAGACAAACACAATGACTTTACCCCTCAGACTTCCAAGCAAAACCCTCTTGGCAGCTCCCTTGGGGGGAAAACTAGCACTTTTTGCAGACAATTGGCACATCATCACAAAAGACAAATGGGTCCTAAGTATTGTATCTCAAGGATACAGATTCCACTTTCACACTTTGTCAAGGATAAAAGGAATGCCAAACCTGCCACCAAATCAATGGGCAGAGGCTCAAAAGCAAATGTCAGCTCTCATGGACATGAGAGCCATTCAACAGGTTCCTACACAGGAGCAAGGACAAGGATTTTACTCAAGACTGTTTCTAGTTCCCCGAAAGGACAAAGCTTGGAGACCCATTCTGGACCTCTCAATTCTAAACACATACCTGGAAGTACCCAAATTCAAGATGCTAATACTCCAGCAACTTCTTCCCATGCTGGGCAAGAAGGCTTGGCTAGTAACGTTGGACCTCAAGGAGGCATACCTGCATGTCCTTATCAGACAAAATTGCAGAAGATGCTTCCAATTTATAGCAGGTGCAACCCATTACCAATTCTCTGCACTGCCCTTTGGCTTCTCTACTGTGCCCAAGGTCTTCACAAAATGCCTGGCACCAGTAATTGCATACTGCAGACAAAGAGGGATTCAGATATATCCTTACCTGGACGACTGCCTTATTCAAGCAGAAAGCAAGGACATTCTATTAAAGCATCTGGTGTTTGTCAAAAACCTAAGTTGCCTAGGGTACACAGTAAACGAAAAGAAGTCAAAACTAGTGCCCTCACAAGACATAATATTCCTGGGTGCCAGCTTAAATACAACGGCCCAGATGGCTGATCTCATGCCAGACAAGCAAGGACAACTGACTCAATACTTCAAAATGATGGCAACAAAGACCCAACTCCCTGCAAGAAAAATTCTGCAGGCCTTGGGATTCATGGCATCTTGCATACTACTAATACCATTTGCAAAACTGCATATGAGGAAATTACAATGGTATCTGAAAAGCGTATGGACTCAACACAGCCACAGCTTGGAAACAATAATTCCACTCATACCCTGCCTTCAACAGGAGTTTCTATGGTGGGCTCAGGCATGTCACCTCAACAAGGGTCAGCCTTTTACCTTACCCACAGCCAGGCAAACTATAACAACAGATGCATCGGATTATGCCTGTGGAGCGCACATGGCAGGACAGTGTATTCAGGGCAAATGGTCTGCAGACCAAAGGCATCTACATATCAACCAAAAAGAGATGCTAGCTGTACAAAATGCCCTAACAGCTTTCAAGGACCTCCTACATCCAGGACAACTCCTAATAAAGACAGACAACACCACAGTGATGTGGTACATCAACAAGCAAGGGGGCACACACTCCTACCCCCTATGCAGACAAGCAATGACCTTGTGGAACACAGCACTGACCTACCAAGTTCAACTACAAGCACAATTCCTGCCAGGAAAGAAAAACACATTGGCAGACGATCTAAGCAGAAACATCATAGATTCTCACGAGTGGAAACTAGATCCACAAGTATTCGCAATGATTACTCAAAAATGGGGGAGCCCAGACATAGATCTGTTTGCTTCCCCCCAAAACTACCAACTACAGAAATTCTGCACAAGGACATACCACACACTAGCTTGGAAAGTGGGCGCCCTCTCATTCAGTTGAAAAACATTGGCAGTGTAAGCCTTTCCTCCACTGACTCTTCTGGCAAAGGTGCTGCTGAAAGCCAGATTACAGAGGCCACAAATAATACTCATTGCTCCAGACTGGCCACGCCAACACTGTTATCCAATACTAAGGAACATGGCTCAAGGCCCACCATGGATTTTACCTACAATTCCTCACCTGTTCACTCAGCAAAACAATCAGATTCTACACAGCCAGCTCAAGGCTTTAAATCTGGCTGCATGGCAAATTGCCTAAACAACCAGTCAACACTTCTCTCTAAAGCTGTGATGGACGTCATTCTGGAGGCCAGGAGGCCCAGCACCAGGAAAGTCTATTCAGACAAATGGAAAAGATTCTGCGCCTGGAACCAGGCTAAAGGCCAAAATCCCCTTGTACCAAATATTCCTCAGATTCTTCAATATTTAACTGAGATGTTGCATAAAGGACTTTCCTTCTCATCTATTAAGATCCACGCCTCAGCTATTTCAGCTCAATACAACACGGTCTCTCCTATATTTTCACATCCATTACTAAGACAGTTCCTCAGAGGGGCTAAGAACATAAGACCGCCCCAGAGAGCACCAACACCAACTTGGGATCTCAATTTTGTTTTGGAAAAACTTACACTACCACCCTTTGAACCAGCTTTCACAGCTGATCTACAGTTCCTATCATGGAAAACTGCCCTGCTGTTAGCAATAACTTCAGCACGAAGAGTCTCAGAACTACAGGCCCTAATGGCAGTGGAGTCTTTCATAATTTTTCATCAAGACAGAGTCTCTTTACGAACTATAACCCTTCCTTTATGCCAAAGGTGGTTTCCAGTGTGGCCCTAAACCAAACCATTCATTTGCCCACCTTTTACCCAAACCCCCAGAACAAAGGGGAAAGGCTCCTACACTCTTTGGACATTCACAGGCAATTATGTTACTACTTGGATAAAACTAAGGCTTTCAGACAATCTAACCAGCTCTTTGTATCCTATGCTGCAGGATCACAAGGAAAAGCTATCTCAAAACAGACCATTTCAAAATGGATAGGACATTACATCCATTTCTGCTACACACACCATGGGAAATCTGTGCCTGGTAACATCAGGCGCCATTCCACCAGGGCTACAGCAACATCAGCAGCCTTCCTCAGAGGGGTACCAACCAAGGATATTTTGGAGGCTGCAACTTGGAGTTCAGTGCACACCTTCACCAAGCACGATCACTTACCTCTATACTCTAAAACCAGAGCTGGCTTTGCCACTGCAGTTCTGCAGGGCCTACTAGCCTCACCAAACCCTGTTTAGTTCCACCACCCACCCTTAGCTTTGGGATTCAACCCAAGTGTGTTGACTGCAGCAGTGT